>NC_089816.1:33970406-34270406 GCF_029633855.1 Hoplias malabaricus
CTCACTGGATCCACAATCATTTCCTTAGTCTTGTTTGTATTCAAGGAGAGATTTTTGTCATCGCACCAGTCCACCAGCTCAGCCACCTCCCTCCTGTACGCTGTCTCGCCCCCACCAGTGATCAGTCTGATGACTGTAGTATCGTCAGCAAACCTGATGATGCTGGTGTTGCTCTGGGAAGCCATGCAGTCGTACGTGAAGAGTGTGTACAGCAAAGGGCTCAGCACACAGCCCTGCAGGGCCCCAGTGCTAACAGTTCTTGTACTGGATGTGCGGCTGCCAATTCTGACTGACTGGGGTTTGTGTGTCTGGAAGTTCAGTACCCAGTTGCAGAGGGTGGGTGGGTTCTCACATATGTGTCCTTGCTCTCCAGGTGTGTGAGGACTGTGTGAATGGCAGTGTTGACTGCATTGTCAGTGGATTGATTCTGACGGTACACAAACTGTAGCGGGTCTAGAAAGGTCTTTTGAACCTCCTCAAAAGACCACGGCGTAATTTTACGAGCTGCTGTCGTGAGTCGGATAAAAACAAATGTGATCTCTGCTGCAGCTGGATATTTTACAGATGGAGAGTTGGTGCTGGTCGTCTGCGTTGCGTGGCGTAAAGTGACGACTCTCTCTGGACAATCAGCCCTCTGCAAGGTTTACACGCCACGGTTTAGTCCCTACTCGACTCGCTCTGAACCACGAGAGAACAGCCACTAAACAAGAACCCGCTTCCAGAACCAGGACCTGAGTCACCTGGTGGAGGAGCAGGAAAGAACAGTAGAGTTGAGTAGGGACACTGCAGTGGAAAAAAAACAAAACATATATGAACTCTAACAACGTTACCCAGTTTAAATGAAAACGGATGTACCTCTTTTTAAAATTCTAACATGCCTTTTGGCTTTGGAATTATTGTTGTGCACACAGAGTATTTGGAATGTGTGTACAAACTCAGGATTAGTTTAGCTAACCCTGTTAATCCTTGCTAAGTACTCATTTGCCTAGCATGTGTAGGCCCTGTATTTTATTGTTTCTGTTTGTGTATTCCCTGGTCTTTGATTACTGGGAAGAAGACGCAGCTCTGTTTTGCTAACATGGCTGTTATGAAAGTGAAACAGAAATATGCCACACTAATTATATGTCTGCCTTAGAGCTAACTCTACCTTCTCGCTTCATTGGTCACCTCTGACAGCAGCAGTAATTGGATTTGAATTGTAAACTCTGAACTCCATGCAGTGCAGCTTCAAAACCACAGCTTACTGTCAGAAGTCATCATTATATTGGTCTTACACTGGGTGCAGGACTTGTATGGACACCTGCTGGAGCAGACTGACCACAGATGAAAGCTACCATGTAGGAGCTTAATGATATTACCAGCTAATTCACTTCAGTTAGCATGGAGAAAGGGCTGGTGATGAGTCGGTGAAGGATTCACTGAGACATGCATTAAGGTGATTAAGGTTATTTACCAGATAGAGGGGTCTTCATTTATTGGTGGCATGATGGGGATTGAAGTGAGGGGGCATGCTGACACTATCCAAATAGCTGTAAATGGTGCATTTACTTAAACATCTTTTTACAGATCCAAATGATTAGCATTTACATGTCATACATTTCTACAGTGGTCCTGACTTGTGAGTTCAGTTACAGTTTCTGATTTCGTCTGTTTGTGCTGATCAAGAAGAGTCGAAGGAATCTGCTGTGACTGTGTGTGCACAACAAAAGCAACAAAAGCTCTGCTCAACTTCATGCAAATGAGCAGTGACATGTGGCGGCGACTACCAATCAGAAAGCAGTCTTCACGTTCCCTCAGAACCTGCTCCACACACTTTGGTTCCTACTGAAGATTTGCTCCTTTCTCTAAACAAAGGAGAGACTCATAATAACTGTGTGCAGACTTTAAGCATACAGTATGTTTTGTTGTGTATTACAACACACATTTTGTTGTTTATTTCATCCGAAAGGGTATAAATAGTTGCTTTTAACCCTATAAAGCCATCAGTATCAAATAGGATACATGGTTTTAAGAGGTGGCTCTTTCATCATCTAATGAAGAGAAAAACTGAAACAGTGTTCTGAGTTCTCTACTGAACTGTGAATGAAGTGGAAGCATTTCCGAGCAGTTACCAAACCATTACAAAATTGCTATCTTCATGAAAACGCTACTTTAAAGGCTACATTTTTTTTTTTTTTTTGCAAAATTGAAGCAATTCCAGGTGTGATTACATGGGGTAAAACTAAGCATTTTTGTTTCATTTCATAGATATAGTGTATTCTACCTGTCAAATTCTTATTAATTATAATAAGTATCCATATTTAATAAATTAAAGTTGTTCTTTACAGCAGCAAAACACATTTAGACAATTTTACAAAGTATGAAACAAAAATGTATTTGTAGTTTTCCAAAAACCATTGTGTGTCGGTCAGCTGTTTCAGACAGATTCAGAGGAAGATGATGATGATAAAGGTGACTGTGGGAGGTCTGTTGAATGATCACAGACCTCAAGCCAAAGTTCAGACAGTAACAGGAACAACTGTAGTTTCTCTAAATGTGGAAACACAGCGCTGCAGATCAACACAAAATAGCATTTGTGGTTTCTGTGTTTTTATTAGCACCAGGATATGAAATGTACACAGGTCAGAGAGAAGAACAAAGTGCCCATGGATCAAGGATTTTTACGCATGTTACGTTTTCCTGAAAAGTTCTGAAAAACAGAGACAGTCATTTGATATTTATTGTTTAATTGAAATGAATCAAAATTAAGAAAAATTTGTAAAACAAATCTGACAAAACACATAAAGCCTGTGCTCTTACACTGGTTGCTCAATGCCAAATAGCAACAGATCGCCTGCTGCACATCTCACAGTGACATCTACTGACAGATCGTGTAACCAATCAACAAACACGTACGTCATTAATCACACTCGCCAAAACAGTTCATCATTTTTTAGCTTGTTAGCTAATGGAGCTCAGAACCTAGAAACCATTCTTGAGGGTGAGCTTAATGACGTACGTATTCATTGATTGGTTCCTCAATTATGTGCTCTGTCAACATCACAGCAGTTTTTTTAGGCATGTCTTGGTCAGCACAACAAATGGAAAATAGAAACCCTGCATTATTAAGCCACGCCAACAGAACACCGCCGTATTGGTTACACACTTTGCTCCTCATTTCAGTGGAAATGAGGTCTGTAGATTCACTGAGAACACATTTTGATGTAGACTGTTTTCCCAACAATTTTGCATCAAAATGTATGGCTTAAAAATGTATAAACAATGTGATTTATTTTCAAAAGTATCTTCACTATCCTTAATGAGCTAAAATGATCACCTTTGTTTTTGGTGAGCAGTCCAGAAAAGACTTTAGATGACATCCCAGTTACACAGCCAGCCGGTTGTAAGTGTCAGACAAGCAAAATATAAAGATGTTTCAGCTGTGCTAATCCACAGGAATTTCACAGAAACCATTTAATTACTGGAGACTATACTGTATTAGTTGGTTATCCCCAATTCCGCTTTTTTTTTGTGTTTATACAAGCCAAGGTCATCTTTTGAACAACTTTTTGCATGTTGGTTTCTTTGAGTTTTGAATGCCGCCATTCCTCTGTTCATGCATCACGTCTCCTGCTTTTGCATTCACCAGGAAGGACGTGGCTAAGCCCCCTGTAAATATTCATGTAATATTTGAATGAATGATCTATTATTAATGTATTTACTTAGCAAGCTCCTGCCCTGGGGGGAATCTGCTGAATTTTGCTGCTGCTGTTTTGGCAGGACAACAAACGCTGCTTCTACTCGTACTTCATACGCACACTCTCCAATTTAGCCGAGCCACCAGAGACCCCTACCCATCATTAAATAAAAGTAGAAAATTCTGAGGGCCGCTTCCTGTGCTTCAGAGCTGACTTCTTGTCTGGCCGAGGGCTTCAAGACTTCTTCATATTCCTTTTCTCGTTCACCTGGACAATCAAAGCTGTTCTTTTTGCATTAAATTATGTGCCATTATCTCATCAGGAAGCATAACTGGAAGAAATTAGTAGGAAGAATATTTGCTCCAAAAGTTTTAGTCAATTTCTAGTACAGCTCAGCATACTTAGAACAGAACACACTGTCTGATTGTGTTATGTTGATTTTCAGTAATTGATAACACTGTGCTGAATGATGTGGAAAGATTTATGATGATATCTCAATTTAGAAAAACATATCTCAATTTAGTTTACTGCATCATTTGAAAAATTTGTACTTCACACTGTGTTAAAAATCTACGATGACTCAATCCGCTCGTTAAGTCAAGATATATTGACCTTGTGAAACAGATTGACCAGTTTAGTGATTTTCCTGCTAAATATAGCAACTTTTAAGGACCTTCTGATGTGTATTTAAAAGAAAATAATAATACAGACTAGCACCAAATCTAGCAATTTTCTATATGAATTTTAGCTACACCTTATAGAAGATAATCACAGGTAGCACAACTCGTTAGAACACCAGGACTGACTGTACATGGGAGACATGGCTCTCTCAGTGGTTCCTCTGTTCCCAGAGATGCTCTCCCTACATGGTAACTCTACTCCAAGGGAAAGAACAGCACAGTCAGTTCAGCACAGGCAGCTCACACACATCAGAATGAAGTGGTGATTGTATAAACGGTGCCTCCAAATAACACGTGTTTGCTTCTTTTTACATTTCATTTATTCCTTTTTCTGAACTCCTGAACTGAGATCGCAGTATTGATAGAGACATTCAGCTTTATTCAAACAGCAAACACGTCTTGTGAATGTATGACAAGAAACCCGAAGGCGCAATTGGACCTGAATATGGCAAAACGTCACACGTGGTGTCACACTTGACAAGCATATTGAAATGCTCCCAAATTACTTGGAATTAAATATTTTTACATTGACATCCATTGAAAGTTAGAAAGGTTTTTCCTTCTCCTGTGAAGTTAAAATATTTGGAGATACATATTTTTCACTGAACGGTGATGCTATCTTACATTCTTAATGATATAGTAAATGAGGGTCACCCTCAATCTGCTCAGAGTTAAAATAAACGTGAATAAAAGCAAGCTCATTCCCAAACATTGACTGGTTGGTTATTCCAAAGCTTGGAGGCTTTATTTGGCATATAAGGCATATATTGCCCCTGCAGTAGATTTAATAATTCTAGGCACAAACAAGCTGCCAGCACCTTGGGATCTAAGTAGGCACGATTAGGTTCACTCAAGTACTAAGGAGCAAGACCATGCTGGGCAACATACCTGCACTGCACACAGATAACACTATTTGCACATTATATATTCATTCATTCATTCATTATCTGTAACCCTTATCCAGTTCAGGGTCGCGGTGGGTCCAGAGCCTACCTGGAATCATTGGGCACAAGGTGGGAACACACCCTGGAGGGGGCGCCAGTCCTTCATAGGGCAACACACACACTCACACATTCACTTACACACTCACACCTACGGACACTTTTGAGTCGCCAATCCACCTACCAACGTGTGTTTTTGGAGTGTGGGAGGAAACTGGAGCACCCGGAGGAAACCCACGCAGACACATGGAGAACACACCACACTCCTCACAGACAGTCACCCAGAGGAAACCCACGCAGACACAGGGAGAACACACCACACTCCTCACAGACAGTCACCCGGAGGAAACCCACGCAGACACAGGGAGAACACACCACACTCCTCACAGACAGTCACCCGGAGGAAACCCATGCAGACACAAGGAGAACACACCACACTTCTCACAGACAGTCACCTGGAGCGGGAACCAAAACCCACAATTTACCTACTACCTGCTGTGGCACTGTGCCACCCCACATTATATATTGTATCAGAATAGCAATGTTTGCACAATGCAAAAAAAAAAACAAAAAAACATACTGTTTAATTTTCTGTATTATTGACACTGAGCTCAGGAACTCTACGCAACTACCCTACTCTACTAGTGTACTGCACACTAGTGTATTTACACTAGCATTTACACTTTGCACAATTGTACAAACACTTACACCCATCATGTATAATTTTAACTTGTATGGATTTACTTTTCTTTCATTGGAAAATTGCACTGTGAATATGTACAATGCCAGTAAATCTATCTACCTGTCCATGATAAAGTATAAAATCTCAGTCTTAAATTGTGCTGTGTCTGCTCTGATATCATAGGCTGTCCTTTAGAAGGCATGTGGGCTCTCTAATGAAGTTGGAGATCTGTGGCTAATGAGGCTTTCACAGCTCTCATCTGTAGTCAATCTCAAACTCCTCAACCTTTCAGTCTGTTCTCCAACATGAATCTGTGCTTCCTCAACAGACCATAATCCTCCAGATGTTCATTGATCCTTCCACTACACTTACAGTGAATTACAAGCCCTTTATGAGTAGCTGAAAAGGCAGGCCGTTGCATTTTTGAGTGGCTGATGGCAAAATTAGCCTCTTCTTTAGGCTGTTGCCCTCTTTGCTATGAGGTTTTGGTTATGGGTGATTTACGGCTCTGTCTGCAGTTCTGTCAGGCCCTCGGTGAAGTGTACAGACCTCTCAGGCTAAAAAGCTGACTCGCTCGCTGTCAAAGAAGATTCATCGACTCCGCAGAGCCAAGCTATGCAAAACCAGTGCCACTTTTCTTTTCTCCTCTCAGCGACCACTTAAAGTAATTGAAAAGCAAGACGCAGTAGCTATGGACAGTGCAAAGGATAGAACTGTAAAAAAGTAGATGTTTTTTTAATAATTCATATCCCAAGACCAAAATCATTGTGGTCCAATTACCATGTCCTATCAGCGGAGGCGCTATCACTCACACCTCTGCAGAGATTAAGGTTGTTAGATTCCCGGAATTGGCCATTACCTGCTAATGCGGAGTATGCCTTCAGCTGTTACAGATGCATTAGCCTGTGCAGTAATTCCACAGCAGCTTATGGAGATTTTGCCCTTTCTCTTCAGCTGTTCAAAGAAAAAAAAAAACCCTCATCTCCGAGCCCTCTGGTCATGGGCTGAAGCACATGCTTGGAGTTGGAGCAGCTAAATAACACGCCTCTCGGTCTCAGATGACAAGGAGGACCTTGTTTTGCCTCCTGTGGGAGTCCCAAAAGGACACGGTAGCTGAAAAACGTCCTCAATTTCTGCTTCTCCAAAGAGGGATGCTAATTAAGACCTTCCCATGGAGCTGAAAGCTTAGCTAATTAAGGTTTCCTTAGGAAGGTTATGTTGTATGAATTTCATTAATAGAGTTTTCTCAGGTGTTAGGTGAGAGTGGTTAAACACAAAGCCTTTTTTTAAGTTTGTTGTTGTTTGTTTTAAATAACCCTAGTGCTCATGACAAGCAAGAAACTTTAAATGAATTAAAGGAGATATTTACCGTGCATTAAGGGATACCGGGTTTTACTTTTACCATCAGATGACAGCTTCAAGTCATTGTACTCCACTGAGCTGTAACAGGGAGAATAGCGTCTCTGTCTTGGCAACTCCAGGCTCAGCACTGTAGAAACTGCACTATGTATATCTGGATTAGGGAAGGTTGTGCTGGTGCTGCTTTATGATCATGTCACGTTGGAGTATTCACTTTTAATTTCAGGCCAGATGGTCCTGAAAAAGAAGTCCCTGTGCTGAGAGATACTGGAGGTTCTGAGAAGTTCCACTGGGGTTCCAGAAGTCACTCAGGACTTAAGTAGTTTTATCATTATCAATTGATGCTTTTGTACTTATATTCAAGATGTATTTTGAACTGGTACTATTGCTTGGGTCATTACGTTTAGAAGCAACAGTGCAGCATTTCTTGAGGCTACTCTACACCTTTCCATAAACCCTCCATGTCAGACAGTGACTGGTGGACTTGTGTGGAATTTAAAGAAACCTAAGGAAGTAATGCTTAAAAAGATATGACATCCGTTTTGTGTGTTTTTTTGGACCAGTGTGTGATATCTAGTTTTATTCCAATTCCCCTGCCAAAGCTAAGTACTGCTCATTCTTCAGCTAGATGGATGACTGGACTCTCTGGCTTGTCGATCGTGCTGCGGTGCCAAAGATAGGGTGTTTATTGGTGCTGATGGCTGCTCTGAGTATCACAAGCCTCTTATACCCTGAGAGATGTCACGCAGATTTCAGGAAGGAAACCAAAGATTGATGGCAGAAGAAGAGCACAAGAAGTGACTGTAGCAGGGACGGTGTGAAGCCTGACAACTTTGCTTTTTATTTACGCTATAGCGCAATAAAATTTGCAGTAATTTGCAGACACTGTTTCTAATGAGGATCTCAACTACTGAACACACATCAACTAAGAATGTGTTAGCACACAGTGTGTGTTATCTACATTGAAAAGCACTGACCAGTAGAACTGGATACTCATATCTAAGATCGCTATGCCTAATGGCAGTTGTTGAGAAAGTGGTCTAAAGCTTCCTGACCAGCCAACTAACATCCGTCCTCAACATCACTGCTTACATTTTAGAACCCACCAACCCACACACTGTGAAGCAAGACCCACCCAGTCAGCTTCGTTTCTGATGTCAAGTGCAGAGACTGTAGAATGGCCCCGCCCCCTCGTCTGAGTCTGTCCAATCACAGCGCTGGACCCGTGTTTATGTGAGAGCACCAAGACGAGGTTAGACAAGAATGAAGAAGAAAGAGAACAGAGTGAAAACGGCTAAAACCCAGAGCTTCTGCTCCTCGCTCCTCACTGCTGTGCGCTCGGGGTCGGGGTGAACAGCGAGCGGCTCATTATCATTTAAAGGAACAGGTGCTGAAAGCGGGGGCTTTTTACACAGGGGGAGAACACTGCTGTGGGGTTTGGACCAAAGCAGGTCACAGATGTTTCATTAAGAAACAGAACTGTTTTCTTCTGGAAAACATGGAGAATTTCTCCTTTAAGAAGATCAACAATCCAGAAACTGCACTCACAATACTGAATATTTAAATAAATTTTATATCAGATGTAAACCGCAGAATTGTGGTGTGTTAACTGATGTAATGGACTGTAACTCATTTTCAGTTTCTGAAAGGCTGGAAGCTGGCGAGCCATGATGCATGAGGCACACAGAAGGATCTTTTTTGGAGTTGTAATTTTCTGCTTTTTCTGTTTCAGCATAAGCTGGTGATTGCTTAGTAAACCTCTAATCAATTGCAGTGACTTTGCTTTGTATTCAGGAGCTAAAATAAACAGTGAAAATGCTCCAGAAAGCTTTCAAATTCCTCTGAGGAGGTAACAGGACGTCGTGTTGCGGAATCACCACTGAATGTTAATAAGGTTTTCATGGATATCAGACAGCAGAGTGCTGGTGTCCTTGTTTATGCATTCCGAGTTTGTCTTTGAATGCCTGTTAATATGTGGGAAATGGAAGGGTAGCCAGCACCTGTTGCAGTGTTGACAAGCCAACAACAAATTGCTTCATTTTGCAACATGAAGGACGTGAGGTGTGAGTGTGTGTTTTGAAGGTGCGTTCTAACTCCGACTGAGAGCTCATCTCATCTCCCCCCGATAATCAAGCGGTAAAAATACAATCTCCCTCTTCAGGTTATGGCGCACCAGGTGTTATTCTCCCTTTAATTTCCACCGCAAGCAAAAACGAGGAGAAAGAACAGGAGCCAAGTTGTGAATTGTTCGCGTGGCACACCCTCGTTCTCTGTGGACGCTTGTGCTTTTTATCTGATTAGTGCGAATAGGCTCTTAATGGTCTCTGTCCATCAAAACGCTGCCTGGCTGAAAGTCAGGAGGTCCTAGTTTCCTGACAGCTCTATATTTTTGCCTAAATGAGCTTGTTACCATCTTCACAAGGAGATTACATAGTGTTAGATACACATCAGTGGATTAGATCTTCAGAATGTGGTCCTGCATTTTGGGCAGGCATACTGGCCGGTGTGTTTTGAGACTTTCTGAGGCCACTCTAACCCATGATACACCCAACATTGGATTGGGCCCAGCAAAAAGCTGCAGAAAACACGCACACTAGTGCAGTAGGGACAGTGAGCACACAATCACCTGGAGCAGTGGGCAGCCATTCCAACAACCGGGAAGCAGCTGAGGGTTAAGTGCCTTGCTCAAGGGCACTTCTGCCATGGATGTTGAGGGAGGAGACATCACTGTTCCTCCACTAACCAGCTTTTTCATGATGGTCAAGGTGTTTGAACTAGGGATCTTTCACTCCCAATTGCTCTTCACTAAACTTTAGGTAACTGTGTATAACTTTAAAAAAACAGTACAACAGGTCAGCCATGGCATTAAAATGACCTCCCTTTTCTACTTTGTCCATTGGCCTTCTTTCTTTCCGATAATCTCCAGGTCTTTGAGGTTGGAGGGATTCCTTGACTTCGCTCTGGTCTTCAGTTCCCTCCACAGTTGTGCGATCAGATTCAGGGCTGGACTTTGGCTGGACCACTGTATAATGCTGATATTGTTTTCTGTTAACCGTCTCCTGACCACTTTGTGTGTTTTGGAGCATTGTCTTGTTGGAAGGCCAACTTTTTTGCATACAACCTGATGTTTCTCATTTTATCATGATGGTGTTTACTTGGACAAATTTGCCTGATCTATTGGCTGAAAAAACCCAAAACAGCAATTACATTCCCTCTACCATGCTTGGCCAAGTGTATGATGTCCCTGTGTCAACTATAAACTATAAAGAAAGCTTTTGGTTGTCAGTTCCATAGTAAAATGACATGAAATGTGTGCTAGGGTTTTATTATTTCCTGCCTGACTATGCACTAGGCAACCTTGCCACAGTAAACAGCATCATGAGAAAAGGACTACATTATAACTCCAGAGGATAACAAAAGGTAGTCCACAAAAAACTGGAAAAGCACTGGACTTTCAAAGATCTTTGGAGGCCAAAGTGGTGGGGGATTGATGGAGTCTGACCCTACTAATTAAGACTTTGATTCAGGTGAAAAACAGGTGAAAATGTCAGTTTAGGATTGTGGAATTATATTACAATGTATCTCCCATATTCATTCTTGGAAGAATTTTGTAAAATGATTTCAGACACCCTTAATGTGAACCAGATGATTTCTTGCCTCGTCTGCCTGCCTCACTCTCATCACTGTCGGTGTCTTTGTTAATGTTGCTGATGTGCAGCCAGAGAAGTCACTGTATGTTAATGTAGGTAGCTAAAAATCCAGCTTGTTTAATACACTTTATTTTTTCTGAATTAGATCTTGTCGACTGCCTATGGATGAATGTGAACATCGGTCTGGTTTACTGTAACGATTGTAAGACTTCAGTCGAAGCATGCACCTGCATTGCACTGGTTTTATTTCATGTTTATGAGAAAAAGTTGACCCCTTTGACACAGCAGTCTGACACACACCTCTCCAGAAATGTAACTACATGTTGCATCAGTGCAATCCACAGCGACTGTGAGTTGTCAGCAGTCCAATGGACATTGTTGAAGTTGAACTGAAGAAGTACAGAAACATGAACTCCTTTCCTCCACACACAGAGATGCAGACAGCAGCATATTCATAACGAGAGATTTCCTCAGACATTGTTTGGATGTTTAAGAAGAAGGATTAACAAAGGAAAAATACGGACTTCTCCGGGAAATGAGAACTCAAATAAGGAGCGGGATGTTGGAAAAACGTGTGGCTTTGTCTTTGTTTCTTTCCTGGCACCTCATGTAAACTCTGTTCTGTCCCAAACAGCACCCTATTCCCTAAATACAGTGATCCCTAGTTTTTCGCGGGGAATGCGTTCCAAGACCACCTGCGAAAAACGAATTTCCGAAGTAGATGAAAGATATTTTTTTATGTATTTAACGAGAATTTGGATTTTTAAAACCCTCCCTGTTGCTGTTAACAACACACCCTTTGCATTAAACAGTCGTTCTATAATGTTTTTCAGCTGGAACTACATGTGATATCCCACCAGTTTCTTTAACAGAGTCATTCCTAAGCTGTGATTTAGTGTCAGTAAATTTCACTCGGATGTGGACATGGACAACACATGTAAGAAATACTTGTAAATTGTATATTTTGTCACCTACAGGCCCAGTCTAATACATGTAAATATTAATGGAATATTTTGGCTATTCAACTTTCACGGATTTCCTAGATGTTCCCTCATTATCCGTGATATAGCGGCAATAAGCCCCCTTGAAAAAACCTGCGAAGTAGCGAATCCGCGAAGTAGCGAGGGATTACTGTAGTGCATTTTAAAGATTTATGAAAGTGTTCTACTACACCACTGCATTTTGTATTACATAGTGTAGAGGAAGATGTTCAGCTCTAGTGGTGTGGCGGTGTAATTGCAGAGCACAGACAACAAATAAAATCCTGCCTTAATTTTCACGATGCTCACATCATCAAAGACCTTGGGGTTTGGTCACAAAAGAGGATTGGTCAAGAGTCGCAGTGGAGACCTGCAGAAAGCTTGTTAGCGATTATGGTCAGTGGAGCTGATCAAATGGAAAAATGTGTAAAAAAAAAAGATACTAGTCAGATATAAACAAATCAAACTTTGGCACAGGTATGAATACTGTGGAGACTATTTATTGACCAGTGTTTGGATGGTTGAATGGGTCAGTATTGGAGGGTCAGCAGTGTGTGTTTCCATTGCAGGAGCTGCTGTTCCTCAGGTTTATTGGTAAAATAAGAAAGGCCTGCAAAGTTTGAAAGTTATAGCCATTGTAAACCTTCACTGACTGGAACTAAAGCTCACTGCTGGTGTTTATGCACCCCTTGGTGTCCAGAGTGCCCCATTTATTTTGTAAATGTGATTTATTTTGTCTCACTGGCCTTATTTTGTCTCTAACATGCCCTCAGTCTTTTCCAGAACAATGTCCAGGCATGGAGATCATTTTCACCGTCAGAGAACACTGTACCCAACTCGATTAACGATGATAACTTCATCCTTATTCCATTATTCAGTGCAGAAACAGATAGGATCTGAGTGCCTGATCACCTCTTTGGTTCTTTTGAGTCTTGGTTCCTCTCAGTGTTGGTTCATCATGCTTCCCACCTTCTGTGAAGCTCCTTTTAGAGAACAGAAGTTGTCAGAAATGTACAAGGAATTACAGTCAAATCTCTGTGTCGTGCTGAGGTAAAGGACGTAATGTCACATTTCCTGTCTCCCTGCAGCTGTTTCGAGGATGACGAGCCTCAGTGCATGGAAACCATTGAGTATTCATCCCACATCCAGGTCCACAGAGCCGAAGAACTGGACGCCGAGGTCAACGGGAACACATCCAGCACTGACGAGGAGGAGGAGGAGGAAGGTGAGAAAGAGCAGGAGAATGGCAGGAAACACAAGTCTCGCCTCTTTCCTCACGTCTGTCGTCAGAATTCGCTGGAGACTCTCACCATCAAGAACAACCAGCGCAACGGCATCAACATCACCAACACGTACCTCACTACGTTTCAGAATGGGACAGGCTGAGGTTGGAGTCAAAAGTTTGGGGACACCCCACATTTCAACACAAGCATGTGTCAATTCACCGTCTAATGTGTATTTATATGGTCTTCAGTCCATCCACTCCAGTTTGCTTATATTAGTGTACAAATATGTTTTAAACATATTTCATGTTTAACGTATATTTGTAATTTGAAATTGAAACATTTGCCTGCTTTCTTGGTGACCTCATGGCGTAACTGATGTGAAGTACAGTGGAACCTCTACTAATGAACGCCTATACTAGCTCTGTATACCATGACTCTAGAAACGAACCCGAGCCTCCGCCAAGCCGGCCGCTGGAAATGGCCACTGACCCCAATAGGCAAGTCTCCCAGTGCCCAGACTTGAGTGAGCTTTTAAGATTAGCAAATTGTAGCTTTAACAATTTAGCATTAGTGTAAATAGCAGACATCGAAATTCGTGCTAAGTTAAGCCGTATCTACGCTTCGTCTCCCCACATTCACCACCTACTCTCCATTATTCCACCCCCCCCCACCTCCCGTCATACAGCCAGTGCCTGTGTTACTCCTCTAGCCAGTCATCACGTCTTCAAGGTAGCGATGTGTAACCACTTACAACTTAATTATTTCTTTTTTATTACTGTTTCCACTGTATTTCTCTTTTATTTTTAGTAACGCGACATGTATTTTTTTACTAATTTGAGAGTGTTGTAAACATAGATCAGTGTAAAAAGGGTGACTTTCGGGGTGGGGGCTGGAACGCATTAATTGCTTTTCCATTATTTTAAATGGGGAAAATTGACTCGAGAAACAAACTTTTCCACTTACGAACCGGGTCACGGAACGGATCCAGTTCGTAGGTAGAGGTTCCACTGTATTAACAATAACAATTTTCATTTTCAAAAAAATAACCTAAACATGAAGTATTAATACGCTCCATCCACAATCGCTAACATCGAATCCCCATCCGTAAATCATCTAAACCCAAATTCACATGTACTTTTGAACACACTATTATCCTCAAGAAAAGAACAAAACCATCACAGTCTTCTGCAGCTTTTTCCTGATGGAGCTCAGAATGAACGCAGCGCCCAATAAACTCTTCACTTTTCACACTGCTTCATTTTTTAGGTTATAATTTGCTGATTAAATTGACAGTTGTCATTAAAGCACAAAACCTGCTTTAAATCTTATTTGTACACTCATTTAATTTGTACCCTTACTATATAACATTAAACATTTCCTTGCCTTTATGGGGTGTCATTGCACCTCATCTACCAACTGATCAAAAAGTGCCCCAAAAATTAACATCAACCAACATATTGCCCTGATCCGGACTGGTCAACTCAGGTCAAAATTGGCAAAGTAGGAAAGACCAGGGCCAGAATAGTTTAGCTATTTTTAAAACTACTTTTAGGTCCAATGACTATCAACACATGCTTTTAACAACAGCGATACAAGTGGACTGTCCAACACACAACTCACACAACCCCAGCTCCTCACACAGGAAGACACTTTGTTGACTATTTATTTTTAATTGAAGAGTAATTGTGAACATTCAACAGGTGGTGATATGTCCCCAAACTTTTGACTGGTAATATAACTTGCATCACGTTGTTTTATCTTAAGAGTGATTGGTAAATCCATAGAAACCAAGAGCTAGACTTGTGGAACATTTCTAATGAATCTAACATCAGACCTTATAAAGCCTCATGGGGGTTCAGACACTATATTTATCCCAAAGTTCATGACTAACCTTTCTGTAAAATAACAACTACAAAAATAACAACAACAGCACTTGATTAATTCTAAATGATATGGAAATTAAAATTTCTTGCACTGTATGAAATTGCCATGTATTTATATGTTTAATTTACGTTTCTGTGTGTAGCTCTGTGTTAGAATAACTCTAGGTTTACATTTTATTTGTGAAAACACAAGTTGTGCCAAAATGGTCAGTAGTCATGGGTATTTCACCTGAGATCACTCTCTTTGTTGAGCAATAAAAGGAGGAAAATTAACATAATGATTAAACATGCTGTGGGACTGTGGATATATTTGTGTTCCTCCCTGAGGAGAAACATCAAGGTCTAAATACTGGGGGCAGCATGGGGGTGGTGTCATAGCTCCTCAGCTGCAGGGTCTCTGGGTCCTGGGTGGGATCCTCTCCTCCGGTCACTGTCTGTGAGGATTGTGGTGTGTTCTCCTTGTGTGTGTGGGTTTCCTCCAGGTGCCCTGGTTTCCTCTGCTGAGTGACTGTGTGTGAGTGACTGGGTGATGTGTGTGAAACTGTCCACAGGTGTGAGTGTGTGTGTGACTGGGTGAGTGTGTGAAACTGTCCACAGGTGTGAGTGTGTGAGTGACTGGGTGAGTGTGTGAAACTGTCCACAGCTGTGAGTGTGTGAGTGACTGGGTGAGTGTATGAGTGACTGGGTGAGTGTGTGAGTGACTGGGTGAGTGTGTGAAACTGTCCACAGGTGTGAGTGTGTGAGTGACTAGGTGAATGTGTGAAACTGTCCACAGGTGTGAGTGTGTGAGTGTGTGAAACTGTCCATAGGTGTGAGTGTGTGAGTGACTGGGAGAGTGTGTGAAACCGTCCACAGGTGTGAGTGTGTGAGTGACTGGGTGAGTGTGTGAAACCGTCCACAGGTGTGAGTGTGTGAGTGACAGGTTGACTCTGTAACCACCACGACCCTGATCAGGATGATGCGTTTACAGAGGATGAATGAATAAATAATGACAAAGGAAAATTAACAAAATAAATGTCCTGAGTTATTGATATTTGTGTTCATGGTTTCTCTTTATATTTCAATGTGTTTTTGTCTCTCCACCGGCGACCAGCGGCTATAAGAAACTCTGACCACAGTGGGACTCTTTGTAGCCGCTGTTACTCATCCTGCTCCACACTGGAATGCTCCCATCTCTGGGCTCTTTATTTGAACTCTAGGCTTTTCCTATCAGATCTGAACAAACAGAGGCCATAGCAGACCACAGGAACTGGGCAGTGTCCAAAAATGTGATGCTTAATTGGGTTTGGGTTGTGTGCATTTACAGCGCTTTTCCACTGCATGGTTCCTACTCTACTGGACTCTACTCTCTGATTGGTCCCTGGTTGTTTTTCCACTCCCACAGCTCCCCACTAAAATGTATCTGGTGTTGCCTCAAACCCCCGTCTCTAAGGGGAACAGAGGGCTTTGGAAACCACAACAACCGCTGCAGTAATGTTAAGCAGTGTTTACTCATGGTGTATTGGCGTGTTGTTGTTGTTTGGGACTGAACACGGCTCCGTCATCAGTTCAGACAGATCAGTAGAGTTTGTTCCTTCCTTGTTGCAGCGTCCAGCTCTCGCTGGATTCTTTCGTCGGCCACCGATGGAAGGAGCGTTTGAACCTCTTCAAAAGACCACGGCGTCATTTTACGAGCTGCCGTCGTGAGTCGGATAAAAACAAACGTGATCTCTGCTGCAGCTGGAGATTTTACAGATGGAGAGTTGGTGCTGGTCGTCTGCGTCGCGTGGCGTAGAGTGACGACTCTCTCTGGACAATCAGCGCTCTGCAAGGTTTACACGCCACGGTTTAGTCCCTACTCGACTCGCTCTGAACCACGAGAGAACAGCCACTAAACAAGAACCCGCTTCCAGAACCAGGACCTGATTCACCTGGTGGAGAAGAAAGAAAACAGAGTAAAGTAGAGTATAGTACGAACCATGTGGTGCAGAAGTACCTATAGTGTAACTCCAAATATGGGCATAATCCCCGGTGTGGTCTGTAGGGAAACTTAGGATCCCTGAAGTTTTTGGCTAGACTTTTTTTGTTTGCAGATTTTTTCTAGTTTCTCTTTAAGCCACAGTGGCCCCCAGCACCATTTAATAATTCAATCCACTTCTTAAGGTCTCATTAAACAGGTTCAAAACAATACAAACAAACACTGTGAAAGACCAAAGGCCAAAAGATGAAATATCAGTGGAGATAAAAGCATCATTTCCGTTTTCACTGCTTGGTGAAGTGGCCGAACTAATTGGGCAGCTGTGTCTGTTAACAGTTAGAACTGGGGAATAAGGAGGGCACCCAGAGGTCAGCACTGTCTTCCAAACAGAAACTCAGAGACAGCTCAAGCCCGACTGACCACAAGGGTCTCACTGGAACAGTGAGTTTAGCAGGGACTCATGGTTTTAAATATGCATGCCCTTTTCTCTGGTTCTTTCAGTTCCCTCAGTGAGAACCATGAATCAACACTTTGTCTACCTCTATCTCCATCAACTAATGCTTTATTTATAAGAGAAAAAGATAAAGAACTCAGCTGTTCTTCTCACTTTTTGGACATTTGTAAATACTGTAACCTTTAAAAATGCCCCTACTGTACCTGCTCAAAAAGCAAGATTTTATGCAGCAGTTTTGCTTCATCCCTTCACTTCTCCACTGACGTTGGAGGCACAGAGTTGTCATGGGGTTTGTTGTGCTGCTATGAGTGGATCAGACACAGCAGTACTGCTGGAGTGTTTAAACCATGTGTACGCTCACTGTTGGTCGCCCTCTAGTCCTTCATCAGTGACACAGTTTGCTGTCGGCTAGATGTTCTTGGTTGGTGGACAATTCTCAGCAGAGCCGTGAAACTGAGGGTTTTAAAAACTCCAGTAGCACTGCTGTGTCTGATCCACTCGTACCACCATGTCAATGTCAATGCAGCGCTGAGAATGATCCACCACCACATCATACCTGGCCTGTGGGGGTCTTTTGGGGGTCCAGACCATACAAAAACAGATGGAAAGTAGGCTAACATTATGGAAATTCAGTTTCATCACACTGCTGTTTCACATTTTTTCCAGCCACGTCTCAAGGGCCCACTGATGTCACTCCATGTGACTTTAACCAAACTCCAAACAGAGACTTCTATGTGAGCGCTGCTGGCTCATTGTTAGTTCTGTTGCTGTTTTCCTTTAACTGTGCTGTCTGTACCCTCCCTCACTTTTTGATTTATATCCCTGTTGGACTCTAAGTGACTGTTTTGGGGACGCAATTTGCTTTCCCACATATAAATTCACACTGGGGCTGTTTCCAAGTTCTATCCATGATTAAAATGATAAGCACTAGCATAGGAAAATGCCACATTTCATTATATTACATTACATTTCTTTGTTTATCCTCAACTTGAACTTCACAAAATGGTCTGGACGGCCGCAGTGAAGTGTCAGCTGTTTCGCACTATGGAGATGATTATTAGGAATGTGACATTTAAAGCTTTGGTGGAGTGAATTAGGAAAGTGTGTGTGGCCTCAGTGTGAAATAAACTTGTAAATTAAATCTTTAGGAACGCTGGAAAATGAAGACCACTTCAGAGAAAAAGAGACGCTGAGATAGAAAGCTGAAATTAGTTATTAAAAAGAGCCTTTCCCTGTGTAGTGGTCAGTCAGGACCTTGACTTTCAGCTATGGCTTTGCTGCAGGCCTCATTGCTACAACAGATAAGACATGGGGGGGAAAAGGGGCATGTTAAATTACCTGTGTTACCATCGCCTGCGGTCGATAATTGCTCATTCTGTCCTGCTTTAGCTGATATTAGCAGTTACACTGTGAAAGAATCAGACAAAGCAACTTTTAAACTTGAAAAGAAAGTGGCAAAAACAAGTCTTAACCTCTGCTTATAATCATTCATTCTTTCATTGTCTGTAACCCTGTTATCCAGTTCAGGGTCGTGGTGGATCCAGAGCCTACCTGGGGCGCAAGGCGGAAATACACCCTGGAGGAGGCGCCGGTCCTTCACAGGGCAACACATAACCCACACATTTAATCCTACAGACACATTTGAGTTTCCAATCCACCTACCAATGTGTGTTTTTGGTGCGTGGGAGGAAACCGGAGAACCCGGAAGAAACCCACGCAGGCACAGGAAGAACACGCCACACTCCTCACAGACAGTCACCCAGAGGAAACCCACGCAGGCACAGGAAGAACACGCCACACTCCTCACAGACAGTCACCCGGAGGAAACCCACGCAGGCACAGGAAGAACCCACCACACTCCTCACAGACAGTCACCCAGAGGAAACCCACGCAGGCACAGGGAGAACACACCACACTCCTCACAGACAGTCACCCGGAGGAAACCCACGCAGGCACAGGGAGAACACACCACACTCCTCACAGACAGTCACCCGGAGGAAACCCACGCAGACACAGGGAGAACACACCACACTCCTCACAGACAGTCACCCGGAGGAAACCCACGCAGACACAGGGAGAACACACCACACTCCTCACAGACAGTCACCCGGTGGAAACCCACGCAGACACAGGGAGAACTCACTGCACTCCTCACAGACAGTCATCCAGAGGAAACCCATGCTGACACAGAGAGAACACACCACACTCCTCACAGACAGTCACCCGGAGCAAAACTAGAACACACAACTTCCAGGACCCTGAAGCTGTGACAGCGACACTCACCTGCTGCACCACCATGCCGCCCTGCTTATAATCAATAATCAATCATTTTTAATAAATACAAGGCAAATTAATAAGGAGACATATTTTCTCTCTAGACAGGGTAACATAGGCTTTCGGTTTAAGTCATATATGTTCTGGCCCTATATCTGCTAGCGTCCCTATAGGATTTACAGTGGCACTAAGCTAGCACTAAGCTAATGCCATTCCCACCCATGGTGCTCAAATAGCGCTCACATGCTCTAATTTTTTTACAAAGCCCCAGTGTCTGTAAATGGGTAAAAAAAAACAAAGTGTCTGGGTCCAGTGCTAGGCTTTCTCTCTCTCTGCTCACGGCAGAGAAACTCCATCTGGAGGTTTTTAGACAACGGAGAGACTCCAAACGCTGAAAAGCACCAACTGAGATGAGGATGTTGCTCTATTCCTGCTCCATAGGGGGGTAACACTGATTATTTTTGCTGGTTTTGATCACTTAAAGTGGAAATGTCTCCCAACTCAGGAGAGAGCAAACTGCATGAAAGTAAACATAGATTGAAAGTGCTACAAAACTAAACACCTCGAGTTACACATGAGTTTTTATGGGAATTTAAACAGTGAATAAACACTTACAGACCATTTACACTTCAGACACACTGTTCCACCTTAAGAGATGTTTAAAAGGGCCTAGACCTGTTTTTCTCCACAATCATAGACGTTCCCACTGAAGAAGCAAGCTGCCATTTTTCCCACATGTGATCAAACAGCATTTCTGACAATGGTTACCCAGATAGCAAAATTATTTTGGCACTGGTCTGTCCCACTCTCATGTGGAACGGACCACTCCTGCATGCCACAAGGACCACACCTGTGTGGACAGCTTCACTCAGCTGATCCAGCTCACAGACAGTGACCCAAGGCGATCATTGAACCCGTGTTTGATGTTGATACCCTGGATTAAATCCAATAATAAAGTACAGGGCTAATCATGACATGGCTGTTACAGAGAGAAAGGGCACTGTGGGGTGTATGATGTTGACTCTGAGCCAGCAGCACTGCCCTAATGTCTCCCACCTGCTTCTATGGACCATTGACCTCCAGCTCAGTCAAATCGATGCCCAGGTCCAGACAAAGAACATTTCACGGCAGATTGTCTCTACATCTGATTGCAGTGCATTTTTCTGGAAATGATCCCCTTCATTCAGGTATTTATTTATTTATTTGTTTGTTTATTTCCCTCGCAATATGACATTTCAGGGAAAGTCACAGAAACTGAGCAGCATTTTCCCGAGAGGAGGGTGAAATGTATCAGAAACTTCTTCACGGCTGCTTAACCAAGGAGACCTTCAGAGAAGGCAAAACACACACACACACATACACACAGTAGTCCAACTGTTGCTCTGCATACTTGGTTAGCCCTCTTTCACCCTGATTTTTAATAGGACCCCCACAGAGCAGGCAAGATTTGGGTGGTGGATCATTCTCAGCGTTTAGGTACAAGTGGATCAGACACAGCAGTGCTGCTGGAGTTTTTAAACCCTGTGTCCACTCTCTGTAACACTCCTCCCTCGTTGGTCCACCTTCTACATGTAAAGTCAGAGACAGTAGCTCATCTATTGCTGCACAGTGTGTGTCGGTCATCCTCTGGTCCTTCATCAGTGGACACAGAACACTGCCCCTTGCTGGCTAGTTGGACTATTCTTAGCCAGGCAGTAACTTTGAGGGGTTTAAACTCCAGCAGCACTGCTGTGTCTGATCCACTCATATCAGCCCAACACACAGTGTCACTGCAGCGCTGAGAACGTTCTACCACCCAAATCCTACCTGCTCTGTGGGGGTTCTGAGTGTTGAGGAATAGGGTGAAAGCAGGGTAACAAAGTATGCACAGCAACAGCTGGGCTACAGCCTGTGATTGTAGAACTACAAAGTTCTGCTGTGAGGTCAGTGAATATATACAGTCAGCATATGTAATGACATTTGTACATATGGGAATGATACACTGGAAGATGAGGCCACCGCTGCAATCCTTGCCATTATTCATTCATGTATCTGAGGAGATAAGTACGTGAGTGTGTGTGTAGTAATAAAATGTCACAGTGTGTAATTTTCCAGCAAAAACGTCCTGTTTCATATAAAAAGCTGCTCTCCAGGTGGAACTCACCCAGGAAGGATGAGCTCCTCATGCGTGGAGAAAGAAAGAAGGAAAGACGGAGAACAAAAGATAATAAAACAAAAGCACAGGGAGATAAATCTGTCCAGGTTTGTAAAGCAGAAATGTCAGGAAATCTACAGTTTTTTAGCTCTCTCTCTCTCTCTCTCTCTCTCTCTCTCTCTCTGGGAGAGAGTGATTGCTCTAATCTAGGCCATAATGAAATTCCCTGTAGTGAGACAGTATAATGTGCGATGGGGAGGGGTATTGCATTTAAACAGTTTATGAGAGAAGGGCACAGAAGCTTCAGTAGTGAACCACATTTAAAGCTAGCCTTATGTCAGAGTTATACAGGATAGGTAAAAGTTTTAGGATGCTGGGTTATACAACATTTCTTCTAAATCTGGGAAGGGAATAGACTAGGGCTGGGTGATATGGCCCAAAAATAATATCACATAGTTTCCACTAGTATATGGTGGTGGTGGCGTGTTAGTGTGTGTTGTGCTGGTGTAGAGTGGATCAGACACAGCAGTGCTGCTGGAGTTTTTAAACCCCTCAGTGTCCCTGCAGTGCCTGCTCTGTAGTGGTCCTGTGGGAGTCATCTGCGAATGTATATGTACTGCAGTTTGCTGCATATTAAGAGTTAGCATTGATACATTATTCATTCTTACATTAATTAATTTCTTCTTCTTCTTCTTTAAGCGCTTCATCCTAATCAGGTTCGCATCAGCCCCAGAGCTCACCTGGCACAAGATAACAGCATCACACACTGGACAGAGCACCAGTCCTTCACAGGGTGAGTGTGTGAAACTGTCTTCAGGTGTGAGTGAGTGACTGAATGGATGAGTGTGTGATGTTGAGTCCCTGGCACTCAGTGATTCAGTGTGATTCCACAGTGACCCTGATCGGAATGAAGCAGCTGCAGGAGATAAATGAAAGTTCATCATGAAATATTCCCTCAATGGGAAGGGCAGCAGAAGTTTTCAGATTATGTTGAAAGATGAAAAACGACCAAAACTTAGATATGAGGTTTGGTTCCGACAGTCACATATATAAAACCAGCCCTCTCTTTGATCTCGGCAAGGGCAGAGCCAGTCTTCTTTGAAAGTTAAAGAGCCGGAGAGCATCATTTGCTCGGTGATGAATCTTGCCAAGCACTCCTATGTGACAGAAGTGACAGGGAAAGAGCTGAAGACTCACAGTGGGAGTCAAACCCACCACAGCTTTCCCATGAGCCAATGAAACATGAAATTAAATTAGCATGTCTATATGTTTCAGAGGCAACAGAGCAGTTTGTGAATGATAGAGTGTCTCTGGCTATGCGCTCTCTCTCTCTCTCTCTCTCTCTCTCTCTCTCGCTCTCTCTCTCTCTCTCTCTCTCTCTCTCTCTCTCTCTCTCTCTCTCTCTCTCTCTCTCTCTCTGCCTGGCTCTCTCTTTCCCCTGTTAGCTCAGCCTTGTGCTGCCAAATGCTTTTGATGTCCACCAAGACATTAAAGAAACCACAAGGCAGTATTCACCTTCTTTTCCATGACAGCAAGGGTGGGGCCAACTTTGTTTACTTTGTAAACTTCTGGTGATATCCTTTGATATAGATCACACACACAGTGGTAATAAACGTTAAAGATGACAGAGTGCTGCAGTAACATACAGTGGAAATGGCTCCTCTTCAGATGGAGAGGGAAGAGAAGTGAGGCAGAAAGAGAATGAGTGCCGCTCATTTGACCACTGTGACTGACTCTGAGCACTGACTTCCCTCCCTCACGGTGCTCAAAGAAAAGTCAGTCAGTCACAGTGCTCAAAAGATCAAAGAAAAAAAAAAAAAACAGCTCTCGGCACTTCCAGTTTTAAACATGTCACAAGTCAAGGCTGATGTTATATTGTTCATACATTTTTTTTAGCAGTCAGATACTTCTAATCCTTAATCAACAACGTGAGTTTGGAGGAAATCCGAGTCGGTCAAAAATTTAGGGGTACCCCTTAGTATTTTTGGGGTGAAAAATGTAATCAACTCAGATCTTTATCAAACTCACACAGTGTGTCTTGGAGGTCCTGAAAACAACAGTAGTTTGGTTATTTTCACTCCACCACTTTCCAAAGCTGAGATATGGGGACCTCTTCTAGTCCATAAAATGTATAACTGTATAATAAATATCATATCTCAGCTTTGGGATGAGATAGGCTGACACAAATCACACCCCTGTGTAAGTCAGGGCCTCCTTAATCAACAACGTGAATTTGGAAGAAATCTGAGTCTGTCAAGATTTTCATCTGAAAAAACACAAAGGGGTACCCCTTAGTATTTTTTTGGATGAAAAATTTGACCCACTCAGATCTTCATCAAACTCACACAATGTGTCTTGGAGGTCCTGACAAAAACAGTGGTGTGGTTATTGTCGATCCACCACTTTCCAAAGCTGACATATGGGGACCTCTTCTAGTCCATAAAATGTATAACTATATAATTATCATATCTCAGCTTTGGGATGAGATAAGCTGACATAAATTACACCCCTGTGTAAGTCAGGGCCTCCTTAATCAACAACATGAACTTGGAAGAAATCTGAGTCGGTCAAGAATTTCATCTGAAAAAACACAAAGGGGTACCCCTTAGTATTTTTTTGGGTGAAAAATGTGACCAACTCAGATCTTCATCAAACTCACACAGTGTGTCTTGGAGGTCCTGACAATAACAGTGGTGTGGTTATTTTTGCTCCACCACTTTCCAAAGCTGAGATATGGGGACCTCTTCTAGTCCATAAAATGTATAACTGTATAATTATCATATCTCAGCTTTGGGATGAGATAGGCTGACATAAATCACACCCCTGTGTAAGTCAAGGCCTCCTTAATCAACAACGTGAATTTGGAAGAAATCTGAGTCGGTCAAAAATTTTGTCTGAAAAAACATAAAGGGGTACCCCTTAGTATTTTTTTGGTGAAAAATGTGACCAACTCAGATCTTAATCAAACTCACACAGTGTGTCTTGGAGGTCCTGACAATAACAGTGGTGTGGTTATTTTTGCTCCACCACTTTCCAAAGCTGACATAGGGGGACCTCTTCTAGTCCATAAAATGTATAACTGTAAAATTATCATATCTCAGCTTTGGGATGAGATAGACTGAAAATAATCACACCCCTGTGTAAGCCAGGGCCTCCTTAATCCACAACGTGAAGTTGGAAGAAATCTGAGTCGGTCAAAAATTTCATCTGAAAAAACATAAAGGGGTACCCCTTAGTATTTTTTTGGGTGAAAAATGTGACCAACTCAGATCTTCATCAAACTCACACAGTGTGTCTTGGAGGTCCTGACAACAACAGTGGTGTGGTTATTTTTGCTCCACCACTTTCCAAAGCTGACATATGGGGACCTCTTCTAGTCCATAAAATGTATAACTGTATAATTATCATATCTCAGCTTTGGGATGAGATAGGCTGACATAAATCACACCCCTGTGTAAGTCAGGGCCTCCTTAATCAACAACATGAACTTGGAAGAAATCTGAGTCGGTCAAAAATTTCATCTGAAAAAACATAAAGGGGTACCCCTTAGTATTTTTTTGGTGAAAAATGTGACCAACTCAGATCTTCATCAAACTCACACAGTGTGTCTTGGAGGTCCTGACAATAACAGTGGTGTGGTTATTTTTGCTCCACCACTTTCCAAAGCTGAGATATGGGGACCTCTTCTAGTCCATAAAATGTATAACTGTAAAATTATCATATCTCAGCTTTGGGATGAGATAGACTGAAAATAATCACACCCCTGTGTAAGCCAGGGCCTCCTTAATCCACAACGTGAAGTTGGAAGAAATCTGAGTCGGTCAAAAATTTCATCTGAAAAAACATAAAGGGGTACCCCTTAGTATTTTTTTGGGTGAAAAATGTGACCAACTCAGATCTTCATCAAACTCACACAGGGTGTCTTGGAGGTCCTGACAACAACAGTGGTGTGGTTATGTTTGCTCCATCACTTTCCAAAGCTGAGATATGGGGACCTCTTCTAGTCCATAAAATGTATAACTGTAAAATTATCATATCTCAGCTTTGGGATGAGATAGGCTGACAAAAATCACACCCCTGTGTAAGTCAGGGCCTCCTTAATCAACAACGTGAATTTGGAAGAAATCTGAGTCGGTCAAGAATTTCATCTGAAAAAACACAAAGGGGTACCCCTTCATACTTTTTTGGGTGAAAAATGTGACCAACTCAGATCTTCATCAAACTCACACAGTGTGTCTTGGAGGTCCTGACAATAACAGTGGTGTGGTTATGTTTGCTCCACCACTTTCCAAAGCTGAGATATGGGGACCTCTTCTAGTCCATAAAATGTATAACTGTAAAATTATCATATCTCAGCTTTGGGATGAGATAGACTGAAAATAATCACACCCCTGTGTAAGCCAGGGCCTCCTTAATCCACAACGTGAAGTTGGAAGAAATCTGAGTCGGTCAAGAATTTCATCTGAAAAAACATAAAGGGGTACCCCTTAGTATTTTTTTGGGTGAAAAATGTGACCAACTCAGATCTTCATCAAACTCACACAGTGTGTCTTGGAGGTCCTGACAACAACAGT
This sequence comes from Hoplias malabaricus, assembly GCF_029633855.1. Classification (NCBI taxonomy): domain Eukaryota; kingdom Metazoa; phylum Chordata; class Actinopteri; order Characiformes; family Erythrinidae; genus Hoplias; species Hoplias malabaricus. Next base: position 33,996,878 of record NC_089816.1, read on the forward strand.
GGTGTGGTTATTTTTGCTCCACCACTTTCCAAAGCTGACATATGGGGACCTCTTCTAGTCCATAAAATGTATAACTGTATAATTATCATGTCTCAGCTTTGGGATGAGATAGGCTGACATAAATCACACCCCTGTGTAAGTCAGGGCCTCCTTAATCAACAACATGAACTTGGAAGAAATCTGAGTCGGTCAAAAATTTTGTCTGAAAAAACATAAAGGGGTACCCCTTAGTATTTTTTTGGTGAAAAATGTGACCAACTCAGATCTTCATCAAACTCACACAGTGTGTCTTGGAGGTCCTTACAATAACAGTGGTGTGGTTATTTTTGCTCCACCACTTTCCAAAGCTGAAATATGGGGACCTCTTCTAGTCCATAAAATGTATAACTGTAAAATTATCATATCTCAGCTTTGGGATGAGATAGACTGAAAATAATCACACCCCTGTGTAAGCCAGGGCCTCCTTAATCCACAACGTGAAGTTGGAAGAAATCTGAGTCGGTCAAAAATTTCATCTGAAAAAACATAAAGGGGTACCCCTTAGTATTTTTTTGGGTGAAAAATGTGACCAACTCAGATCTTCATCAAACTCACACAGTGTGTCTTGGAGGTCCTGACAACAACAGTGGTGTGGTTATTTTTGCTCCACCACTTTCCAAAGCTGACATATGGGGACCTCTTCTAGTCCATAAAATGTATAACTGTATAATTATCATATCTCAGCTTTGGGATGAGATAGACTGACATAAATCACACCCCTGTGTAAGTCAGGGCCTCCTTAATCAACAACATGAACTTGGAAGAAATCTGAGTCGGTCAAAAATTTTGTCTGAAAAAACATAAAGGTGTACCCCTTAGTATTTTTTTGGTGAAAAATGTGACCAACTCAGATCTTCATCAAACTCACACAGTGTGTCTTGGAGGTCCTGACAATAACAGTGGTGTGGTTACTTTTGCTCCACCACTTTCCAAAGCTGACATAGGGGGACCTCTTCTAGTCCATAAAATGTATAACTGTAAAATTATCATATCTCAGCTTTGGGATGAGATAGACTGAAAATAATCACACCCCTGTGTAAGCCAGGGCCTCCTTAATCCACAACGTGAAGTTGGAAGAAATCTGAGTCGGTCAAAAATTTCATCTGAAAAAACATAAAGGGGTACCCCTTAGTATTTTTTTGGGTGAAAAATGTGACCAACTCAGATCTTCATCAAACTCACACAGTGTGTCTTGGAGGTCCTGACAACAACAGTGGTGTGGTTATTTTTGCTCCACCACTTTCCAAAGCTGACATATGGGGACCTCTTCTAGTCCATAAAATGTATAACTGTATAATTATCATATCTCAGCTTTGGGATGAGATAGGCTGACATAAATCACACCCCTGTGTAAGTCAGGGCCTCCTTAATCAACAACATGAACTTGGAAGAAATCTGAGTCGGTCAAAAATTTTGTCTGAAAAAACATAAAGGGGTACCCCTTAGTATTTTTTTGGTGAAAAATGTGACCAACTCAGATCTTCATCAAACTCACACAGTGTGTCTTGGAGGTCCTGACAATAACAGTGGTGTGGTTATTTTTCCTCCAGCACTTTCCAAAGCTGAGATATGGGGACCCCATCTAGTCCATAAAATGTATAACTGTATAATTATCATATCTCAGCTTTGGGATGAGATAGACTGACATAAATCACACCCCTGTGTAAGTCAGGGCCTCCTTAATCAACAACATGAATTTGGAAGAAATCTGAGTCGGTCAAAAAATTTGTCTGAAAAAACACAAAGGGTATTTGTATTGGCGTTTATATAGTATTTTTTTGGTGAAAAATGTGACCAACTCAGATCTTCATCAAACTCACACAGTGTGTCTTGGAGGTCCTGAAAACAACAGTGGTGTGGTTATTTTTGCTCCACCACTTTCCAAAGCTGACATAGGGGGACCTCTTCTAGTCCATACAATGTATAACTGTAAAATTATCATATCTCAGCTTTGGGATGAGATAGACTGAAAATAATCACACCCCTGTGTAAGCCAGGGCCTCCTTAATACACAATGTGAATTTGGAAGAAATCTGAGTCGGTCAAGAAAATCATCTGAAAAAGCACAAAGGGGTATCCCTTAGTATTTATTGGGGTGAAAAATGTGACCAACTCAGATCTTCATCAAACTCACACAGTGTGTCTTGGAGGTCCTGACAATAACAGTGGTGTGGTTATGTTTGCTCCACCACTTTCCAAAGCTGAGATATGGGGACCTCTTCTAGTCCATACAATGTATAACTGTAAAATTATCATATCTCAGCTTTGGGATGAGATAGACTGAAAATAATCACACCCCTGTGTAAGCCAGGGCCTCCTTAATACACAATGTGAATTTGGAAGAAATCTGAGTCGGTCAAAAATTTCATCTGAAAAACCACAAAGGGGTACCCCTTAGTATTTTTTTTGGGTGAAAAATGTGACCCACTCAGATCTTCATCAAACTCACACAATGTGTCTTGGAGGTCCTGACAAAAACAGTGGTGTGGTTATTTTCGATCCACCACTTTCCAAAGCTGAGATATGGGGACCTCTTCTAGTCCATAAAATGTATAACTGTATAATTATCATGTCTCAGCTTTGGGATGAGATAGGCTGACATAAATCACACCCCTGTGTAAGTCAGGGCCTCCTTAATCAACAACATGAATTTGGAAGAAATCTGAGTCGGTCAAAAACTTTGTCTGAAAAAACACAAAGGGGTACCCCTTAGTATTTTTTTGGGTGAAAAATGTGACCAACTCAGATCTTCATCAAACTCACACAGGGTGTCTTGGAGGTCCTGACAACAACAGTGGTGTGGTTATGTTTGCTCCATCACTTTCCAAAGCTGAGATATGGGGACCTCTTCTAGTCCATAAAATGTATAACTGTAAAATTATCATATCTCAGCTTTGGGATGAGATAGGCTGACAAAAATCACACCCCTGTGTAAGTCAGGGCCTCCTTAATCAACAACGTGAATTTGGAAGAAATCTGAGTCGGTCAAGAATTTCATCTGAAAAAACACAAAGGGGTACCCCTTCGTATTTTTTTGGGTGAAAAATGTGACCAACTCAGATCTTCATCAAACTCACACAGTGTGTCTTGGAGGTCCTGACAATAACAGTGGTGTGGTTATGTTTGCTCCACCACTTTCCAAAGCTGAGATATGGGGACCTCTTCTAGTCCATAAAATGTATAACTGTAAAATTATCATATCTCAGCTTTGGGATGAGATAGACTGAAAATAATCACACCCCTGTGTAAGCCAGGGCCTCCTTAATCCACAACGTGAAGTTGGAAGAAATCTGAGTCGGTCAAGAATTTCATCTGAAAAAACATAAAGGGGTACCCCTTAGTATTTTTTTGGGTGAAAAATGTGACCAACTCAGATCTTCATCAAACTCACACAGTGTGTCTTGGAGGTCCTGACAACAACAGTGGTGTGGTTATTTTTGCTCCACCACTTTCCAAAGCTGACATATGGGGACCTCTTCTAGTCCATAAAATGTATAACTGTATAATTATCATATCTCAGCTTTGGGATGAGATAGGCTGACATAAATCACACCCCTGTGTAAGTCAGGGCCTCCTTAATCAACAACATGAACTTGGAAGAAATCTGAGTCGGTCAAAAATTTTGTCTGAAAAAACATAAAGGGGTACCCCTTAGTATTTTTTTGGTGAAAAATGTGACCAACTCAGATCTTCATCAAACTCACACAGTGTGTCTTGGAGGTCCTGACAATAACAGTGGTGTGGTTATTTTTGCTCCACCACTTTCCAAAGCTGAGATATGGGGACCTCTTCTAGTCCATAAAATGTATAACTGTAAAATTATCATATCTCAGCTTTGGGATGAGATAGACTGAAAATAATCACACCCCTGTGTAAGCCAGGGCCTCCTTAATCCACAACGTGAAGTTGGAAGAAATCTGAGTCGGTCAAAAATTTCATCTGAAAAAACATAAAGGGGTACCCCTTAGTATTTTTTTGGGTGAAAAATGTGACCAACTCAGATCTTCATCAAACTCACACAGTGTGTCTTGGAGGTCCTGACAACAACAGTGGTGTGGTTATTTTTGCTCCACCACTTTCCAAAGCTGACTTATGGGGACCTCTTCTAGTCCATAAAATGTATAACTGTATAATTATCATGTCTCAGCTTTGGGATGAGATAGGCTGACATAAATCACACCCCTGTGTAAGTCAGGGCCTCCTTAATCAACAACATGAATTTGGAAGAAATCTGAGTCGGTCAAAAACTTTGTCTGAAAAAACACAAAGGGGTACCCCTTAGTATTTTTTTGGGTGAAAAATGTGACCCACTCAGATCTTCATCAAACTCACACAGTGTGTCTTGGAGGCCCTGACAAAAACAGTGGTGTGGTTATTTTTGCTCCAGCACTTTCCAAAGCTGAGATATGGGGACCCCATCTAGTCCATAAAATGTATAACTGTATAATTACCATATCTCAGCTTTGGGATGAGATAGGCTGACACAAACCACACCCCTGTGTAAGTCAGGGCCTCCTTAATCAACAACGTGAATTTGGAAGAAATCTGAGTCGGTCAAGAATTTCATCTGAAAAAACACAAAGGGGTACCCCTTAGTATTTTTTTGGGTGAAAAATGTGACCAACTCAGATCTTCATCAAACTCACACAGGGTGTCTTGGAGGTCCTGACAACAACAGTGGTGTGGTTATGTTTGCTCCATCACTTTCCAAAGCTGAGATATGGGGACCTCTTCTAGTCCATAAAATGTATAACTGTAAAATTATCATATCTCAGCTTTGGGATGAGATAGACTGAAAATAATCACACCCCTGTGTAAGCCAGGGCCTCCTTAATCCACAACGTGAAGTTGGAAGAAATCTGAGTCGGTCAAGAATTTCATCTGAAAAAAAATAAAGCGGTACCCCTTAGTATTTTTTTGGGTGAAAAATGTGACCAACTCAGATCTTCATCAAACTCACACAGTGTGTCTTGGAGGTCCTGACAACAACAGTGGTGTGGTTATTTTTGCTCCACCACTTTCCAAAGCTGACATATGGGGACCTCTTCTAGTCCATAAAATGTATAACTGTATAATTATCATGTCTCAGCTTTGGGATGAGATAGGCTGACATAAATCACACCCCTGTGTAAGTCAGGGCCTCCTTAATCAACAACATGAATTTGGAAGAAATCTGAGTCGGTCAAAAACTTTGTCTGAAAAAACACAAAGGGGTACCCCTTAGTATTTTTTTGGGTGAAAAATGTGACCCACTCAGATCTTCATCAAACTCACACAGTGTGTCTTGGAGGCCCTGACAAAAACAGTGGTGTGGTTATTTTTGCTCCAGCACTTTCCAAAGCTGAGATATGGGGACCCCATCTAGTCCATAAAATGTATAACTGTATAATTACCATATCTCAGTTTTGGGATGAGATAGGCTGACACAAATCACACCCCTGTGTAAGTCAGGGCCTCCTTAATCAACAACGTGAATTTGGAAGAAATCTGAGTCGGTCAAGAATTTCATCTGAAAAAACACAAAGGGGTACCCCTTAGTATTTTTTTGGGTGAAAAATGTGACCAACTCAGATCTTCATCAAACTCACACAGGGTGTCTTGGAGGTCCTGACAACAACAGTGGTGTGGTTATGTTTGCTCCATCACTTTCCAAAGCTGAGATATGGAGACCTCTTCTAGTCCATAAAATGTATAACTGTATAATTATCATATCTCAGCTTTGGGATGAGATAGGCTGACATAAATCACACCCCTGTGTAAGTCAGGGCCTCCTTAATCAACAACATGAACTTGGAAGAAATCTGAGTCGGTCACAAATTTTGTCTGAAAAAACATAAAGGGGTACCCCTTAGTATTTTTTTGGTGAAAAATGTGACCAACTCAGATCTTCATCAAACTCACACAGTGTGTCTTGGAGGTCCTGACAACAACAGTGGTGTGGTTATTTTTGCTCCACCACTTTCCAAAGCTGACATATGGGGACCTCTTCTAGTCCATAAAATGTATAACTGTATAATTATCATGTCTCAGCTTTGGGATGAGATAGGCTGACATAAATCACACCCCTGTGTAAGTCAGGGCCTCCTTAATCAACAACATGAATTTGGAAGAAATCTGAGTCGGTCAAAAACTCTGTCTGAAAAAACACAAAGGGGTACCCCTTAGTATTTTTTTGGGTGAAAAATGTGACCCACTCAGATCTTCATCAAACTCACACAGTGTGTCTTGGAGGCCCTGACAAAAACAGTGGTGTGGTTATTTTTGCTCCAGCACTTTCCAAAGCTGAGATATGGGGACCCCATCTAGTCCATAAAATGTATAACTGTATAATTACCATATCTCAGTTTTGGGATGAGATAGGCTGACACAAATCACACCCCTGTGTAAGTCAGGGCCTCCTTAATCAACAACGTGAATTTGGAAGAAATCTGAGTCGGTCAAGAATTTCATCTGAAAAAACACAAAGGGGTACCCCTTAGTATTTTTTTGGGTGAAAAATGTGACCAACTCAGATCTTCATCAAACTCACACAGGGTGTCTTGGAGGTCCTGACAACAACAGTGGTGTGGTTATGTTTGCTCCATCACTTTCCAAAGCTGAGATATGGGGACCTCTTCTAGTCCATAAAATGTATAACTGTAAAATTATCATATCTCAGCTTTGGGATGAGATAGGCTGACAAAAATCACACCCCTGTGTAAGTCAGGGCCTCCTTAATCAACAACGTGAATTTGGAAGAAATCTGAGTCGGTCAAGAAATTCATCTGAAAAAACACAAAGGGGTACCCCTTCGTATTTTTTTGGGTGAAAAATGTGACCAACTCAGATCTTCATCAAACTCACACAGTGTGTCTTGGAGGTCCTGACAATAACAGTGGTGTGGTTATGTTTGCTCCACCACTTTAAAAAGCTGAGATATGGGGACCTCTTCTAGTCCATAAAATGTATAACTGTAAAATTATCATATCTCAGCTTTGGGATGAGATAGACTGAAAATAATCACACCCCTGTGTAAGCCAGGGCCTCCTTAATCCACAACGTGAAGTTGGAAGAAATCTGAGTCGGTCAAGAATTTCATCTGAAAAAACATAAAGGGGTACCCCTTAGTATTTTTTTGGGTGAAAAATGTGACCAACTCAGATCTTCATCAAACTCACACAGTGTGTCTTGGAGGTCCTGACAACAACAGTGGTGTGGTTATTTTTGCTCCACCACTTTCCAAAGCTGACATATGGGGACCTCTTCTAGTCCATAAAATGTATAACTGTATAATTATCATATCTCAGCTTTGGGATGAGATAGGCTGACATAAATCACACCCCTGTGTAAGTCAGGGCCTCCATAATCAACAACATGAACTTGGAAGAAATCTGAGTCGGTCACAAATTTTGTCTGAAAAAACATAAAGGGGTACCCCTTAGTATTTTTTTGGTGAAAAATGTGACCAACTCAGATCTTCATCAAACTCACACAGTGTGTCTTGGAGGTCCTGACAATAACAGTGGTGTGGTTATTTTTGCTCCACCACTTTCCAAAGCTGAGATATGGGGACCTCTTCTAGTCCATAAAATGTATAACTGTAAAATTATCATATCTCAGCTTTGGGATGAGATAGACTGAAAATAATCACACCCCTGTGTAAGCCAGGGCCTCCTTAATCCACAACGTGAAGTTGGAAGAAATCTGAGTCGCTCAAAAATTTCATCTGAAAAAACATAAAGGGGTACCCCTTAGTATTTTTTTGGGTGAAAAATGTGACCAACTCAGATCTTCATCAAACTCACACAGTGTGTCTTGGAGGTCCTGACAACAACAGTGGTGTGGTTATTTTTGCTCCACCACTTTCCAAAGCTGACATAGGGGGACCTCGTCTAGTCCATAAATGTATAACTGTATAATTATCATATCTCAGCTTTGGGATGAGATAGACTGAAAATAATCACACCCTGTGTAAGCCAGGGCCTCCTTAATCAACAACGTGAATTTGGAAGAAATCTGAGTCGGTCAAGAATTTCATCTGAAAAAACACAAAGGGGTACCCCTTAGTATTTTTTTGGGTGAAAAATGTGACCCACTCAGATCTTCATCAAACTAACACAGTGTGTCTTGGAGGCCCTGACAAAAAGAGTGGTGTGGTTATGTTTGCTCCACCACTTTCCAAAGCTGAGATATGGGGACCTCTTCTAGTCCATAAAATGTATAACTGTAAAATTATCATATCTCAGCTTTGGGATGAGATAGGCTGACATAAATCACACCCCTGTGTAAGTCAGGGCCTCCTTAATCAACAACATGAATTTGGAAGAAATCTGAGTCGGTCAAAAATTTCATCTGAAAAAACATAAAGGGGTACCCCTTAGTATTTTTTTGGGTGAAAAATGTGACCCACTCAGATCTTCATCAAACTCACACAGTGTGTCTTGGAGGCCCTGACAAAAACAGTGGTGTGGTTATTTTTGCTCCAGCACTTTCCAAAGCTGAGATATGGGGACCCCATCTAGTCCATAAAATGTATAACTGTATAATTACCATATCTCAGCTTTGGGATGAGATTGGCTGACACAAATCACACCCCTGTGTAAGTCAGGGCCTCCTTAATCAACAACGTGAATTTGGAAGAAATCTGAGTCGGTCAAGAATTTCATCTGAAAAAACACAAAGGGGTACCCCTTAGTTTTTTTTTGGGTGAAAAATGTGACCAACTCAGATCTTCATCAAACTCACACAGGGTGTCTTGGAGGTCCTGACAACAACAGTGGTGTGGTTATGTTTGCTCCATCACTTTCCAAAGCTGAGATTTGGGGACCTCTTCTAGTCCATAAAATGTATAACTGTAAAATTATCATATCTCAGCTTTGGGATGAGATAGGCTGACAAAAATCACACCCCTGTGTAAGTCAGGGCCTCCTTAATCAACAACGTGAATTTGGAAGAAATCTGAGTCGGTCAAGAATTTCATCTGAAAAAACACAAAGGGGTACCCCTTCGTATTTTTTTGGGTGAAAAATGTGACCAACTCAGATCTTCATCAAACTCACACAGTGTGTCTTGGAGGTCCTGACAATAACAGTGGTGTGGTTGTGTTTGCTCCACCACTTTCCAAAGCTGAGATATGGGGACCTCTTCTAGTCCATAAAATGTATAACTGTAAAATTATCATATCTCAGCTTTGGGATGAGATAGACTGAAAATAATCACACCCCTGTGTAAGCCAGGGCCTCCTTAATCCACAACGTGAAGTTGGAAGAAATCTGAGTCGGTCAAGAATTTCATCTGAAAAAACATAAAGGGGTACCCCTTAGTATTTTTTTGGGTGAAAAATGTGACCAACTCAGATCTTCATCAAACTCACACAGTGTGTCTTGGAGGTCCTGACAACAACAGTGGTGTGGTTATTTTTGCTCCACCACTTTCCAAAGCTGACATATGGGGACCTCTTCTAGTTCTTAAAATGTATAACTGTATAATTATCATATCTCAGCTTTGGGATGAGATAGGCTGACATAAATCACACCCCTGTGTAAGTCAGGGCCTCCTTAATCAACAACATGAACTTGGAAGAAATCTGAGTCGGTCAAAAATTTTGTCTGAAAAAACATAAAGGGGTACCCCTTAGTATTTTTTTGGTGAAAAATGTGACCAACTCAGATCTTCATCAAACTCACACAGTGTGTCTTGGAGGTCCTGACAATAACAGTGGTGTGGTTTTTTTTGCTCCACCACTTTCCAAAGCTGAGATATGGGGACCTCTTCTAGTCCATAAAATGTATAACTGTAAAATTATCATATCTCAGCTTTGGGATGAGATAGACTGAAAATAATCACACCCCTGTGTAAGCCAGGGCCTCCTTAATCCACAACGTGAAGTTGGAAGAAATCTGAGTCGGTCAAAAATTTCATCTGAAAAAACATAAAGGGGTACCCCTTAGTATTTTTTTGGGTGAAAAATGTGACCAACTCAGATCTTCATCAAACTCACACAGTGTGTCTTGGAGGTCCTGACAACAACAGTGGTGTGGTTATTTTTGCTCCACCACTTTCCAAAGCTGACATATGGGGACCTCTTCTAGTCCATGAAATGTATAACTGTATAATTATCATATCTCAGCTTTGGGATGAGATAGACTGAAAATAATCACACCCCTGTGTAAGCCAGGGCCTCCTTAATCCACAACGTGAAGTTGGAAGAAATCTGAGTCGGTCAAAAATTTCATCTGAAAAAACATAAAGGGGTACCCCTTAGTATTTTTTTGGGTGAAAAATGTGACCAACTCAGATCTTCATCAAACTCACACAGTGTGTCTTGGAGGTCCTGACAACAACAGTGGTGTGGTTATTTTTGCTCCACCACTTTCCAAAGCTGACATATGGGGACCTCTTCTAGTCCATGAAATGTATAACTGTATAATTATCATATCTCAGCTTTGGCATGAGATAGGCTGACATAAATCACACCCCTGTGTAAGTCAGGGCCTCCTTAATCAACAACATGAACTTGGAAGAAATCTGAGTCGGTCAAAAATTTTGTCTGAAAAAACATAAAGGGGTACCCCTTAGTATTTTTTTGGTGAAAAATGTGACCAACTCAGATCTTCATCAAACTCACACAGTGTGTCTTGGAGGTCCTGACAACAACAGTGGTGTGGTTATTTTTGCTCCACCACTTTCCAAAGCTGACATAGGGGGACCTAGTCTAGTCCATAAATGTATAACTGTTTAATTATCATATCTCAACTTTGGGATGAGATAGACTGAAAATAATCACACCCCTGTGTAAGCCAGGGCCTCCTTAATCAACAACGTGAAGTTGGAAGAAATCTGAGTCGGTCAAGAATTTCATCTGAAAAAACACAAAGGGGTACCCTTTAGTATTTTTTTGGGTGAAAAATGTGACCAACTCAGATCTTCATCAAACTCACACAGTGTGTCTTGGAGGTCCTGACAACAACAGTGGTGTGGTTATTTTTGCTCCACCACTTTCCAAAGCTGACATATGGGGACCTCTTCTAGTCCATAAAATGTATAACTGTATACTTATCATATCTCAGCTTTGGGATGAGATAGGCTGACATAAATCACACCCCTGTGTAAGTCAGGGCCTCCTTAATCAACAACATGAACTTGGAAGAAATCTGAGTCGGTCAAAAATTTTGTCTGAAAAAACATAAAGGGGTACCCCTTAGTATTTTTTTGGTGAAAAATGTGACCAACTCAGATCTTCATCAAACTCACACAGTGTGTCTTGGAGGTCCTGACAACAACAGTGGTGTGGTTATTTTTGCTCCACCACTTTCCAAAGCTGACATATGGGGACCTCTTCTAGTCCATAAAATGTATAACTGTATAATTATCATATCTCAGCTTTGGGATGAGATAGGCTGACATAAATCACACCCCTGTGTAAGTCAGGGCCTCCTTAATCAACAACATGAACTTGGAAGAAATCTGAGTCGGTCAAAAATTTTGTCTGAAAAAACATAAAGGGGTACCCCTTAGTATTTTTTTGGTGAAAAATGTGACCAACTCAGATCTTCATCAAACTCACACAGTGTGTCTTGGAGGTCCTGACCACAACAGTGGTGTGGTTATGTTTGCTCCACCACTTTCCAAAGCTGAGATATGGGGACCTCTTCTAGTCCATAAAATGTATAACTGTAAAATTTTCATATCTCAGCTTTGGGATGAGATAGACTGAAAATAATCACACCCCTGTGTAAGCCAGGGCCTCCTTAATCCACAACGTGAAGTTGGAAGAAATCTGAGTCGGTCAAAAATTTCATCTGAAAAAACATAAAGGGGTACCCCTTAGTATTTTTTTGGTGAAAAATGTGACCAACTCAGATCTTCATCAAACTCACACAGTGTGTCTTGGAGGTCCTGACAACAACAGTGGTGTGGTTATTTTTGCTCCACCACTTTCCAAAGCTGAGATATGGGGACCTCTTCTAGTCCATAAAATGTATAACTGTAAAATTATCATATCTCAGCTTTGGGATGAGATAGACTGAAAATAATCACACCCCTGTGTAAGCCAGGGCCTCCTTAATCCACAACGTGAAGTTGGAAGAAATCTGAGTCGTTCAATAATTTCATCTGAAAAAACATAAAGGGGTACCCCTTAGTATTTTTTTGGGTGAAAAATGTGACCAACTCAGATCTTCATCAAACTCACACAGTGTGTCTTGGAGGTCCTGACAACAACAGTGGTGTGGTTATTTTTGCTCCACCACTTTCCAAAGCTGACATAGGGGGACCTCGTCTAATCCATAAATGTACAACTGTATAATTATCATATCTCAGCTTTGGGATGAGATAGACTGAAAATAATCACACCCCTGTGTAAGCCAGGGCCTCCTTAATCAACAACGTGAATTTGGAAGAAATCTGAGTCGGTCAAGAATTTCATCTGAAAAAACACAAAGGGGTACCCCTTAGTATTTTTTTGGGTGAAAAATGTGACCAACTCAGATCTTCATCAAACTCACACAGTGTGTCTTGGAGGCCCTGACAAAAACAGTGGTGTGGTTATTTTTGCTCCAGCACTTTCCAAAGCTGAGATATGGGGACCCCATCTAGTCCATAAAATGTATAACGGTATAATTACCATATCTCAGCTTTGGGATGAGATAGGCTGACACAAATCACACCCCTGTGTAAGTCAGGGCCTCCTTAATCAACAACGTGAATTTGGAAGAAATCTGAGTCGGTCAAGAATTTCATCTGAAAAAACACAAAGGGGTACCCCTTAGTATTTTTTTGGGTGAAAAATGTGACCAACTCAGATCTTCATCAAACTCACACAGGGTGTCTTGGAGGTCCTGACAACAACAGTGGTGTGGTTATGTTTGCTCCATCACTTTCCAAAGCTGAGATATGGGGACCTCTTCTAGTCCATAAAATGTATAACTGTAAAATTATCATATCTCAGCTTTGGGATGAGATAGGCTGACAAAAATTACACCCCTGTGTAAGTCAGGGCCTCCTTAATCAACAACGTGAATTTGGAAGAAATCTGAGTCGGTCAAGAATTTCATCTGAAAAAACACAAAGGGGTACCCCTTCGTATTTTTTTGGGTGAAAAATGTGACCAACTCAGATCTTCATCAAACTCACACAGTGTGTCTTGGAGGTCCTGACAATAACAGTGGTGTGGTTGTGTTTGCTCCACCACTTTCCAAAGCTGAGATATGGGGACCTCTTCTAGTCCATAAAATGTATAACTGTAAAATTATCATATTTCAGCTTTGGGATGAGATAGACTGAAAATAATCACACCCCTGTGTAAGCCAGGGCCTCCTTAATCAACAACGTGAATTTGGAAGAAATCTGAGTCGGTCAAGAATTTCATCTGAAAAAACACAAAGGGGTACCCTTTAGTATTTTTTTGGGTGAAAAATGTGACCAACTCAGATCTTCATCAAACTCACACAGTGTGTCTTGGAGGTCCTGACAACAACAGTGGTGTGGTTATTTTTGCTCCACCACTTTCCAAAGCTGACATATGTGGACCTCTTCTAGTCCATAAAATGTATAACTGTATACTTATCATATCTCAGCTTTGGGATGAGATAGGCTGACATAAATCACACCCCTGTGTAAGTCAGGGCCTCCTTAATCAACAACATGAACTTGGAAGAAATCTGAGTCGGTCAAAAACTTTGTCTGAAAAAACATAAAGGGGTACCCCTTAGTATTTTTTTGGTGAAAAATGTGACCAACTCAGATCTTCATCAAACTCACACAGTGTGTCTTGGAGGTCCTGACAACAACAGTGGTGTGGTTATTTTTGCTCCACCACTTTCCAAAGCTGACATATGGGGACCTCTTCTAGTCTATAAAATGTATAACTGTATAATTATCATATCTCAGCTTTGGGATGAGATAGGCTGACATAAATCACACCCCTGTGTAAGTCAGGGCCTCCTTAATCAACAACATGAACTTGGAAGAAATCTGAGTCGGTCAAAAACTTTGTCTGAAAAAACATAAAGGGGTACCCCTTAGTATTTTTTTGGTGAAAAATGTGACCAACTCAGATCTTCATCAAACTCACACAGTGTGTCTTGGAGGTCCTGACAACAACAGTGGTGTGGTTATGTTTGCTCCACCACTTTCCAAAGCTGAGATATGGGGACCTCTTCTAGTCCATAAAATGTATAACTGTAAAATTATCATATCTCAGCTTTGGGATGAGATAGACTGAAAATAATCACACCCCTGTGTAAGCCAGGGCCTCCTTAATCCACAACGTGAAGTTGGAAGAAATCTGAGTCGGTCAAAAATTTCATCTGAAAAAACATAAAGGGGTACCCCTTAGTATTTTTTTGGTGAAAAATGTGACCAACTCAGATCTTCATCAAACTCACACAGTGTGTCTTGGAGGTCCTGACAACAACAGTGGTGTGGTTATTTTTGCTCCACCACTTTCCAAAGCTGAGATATGGGGACCTCTTCTAGTCCATAAAATGTATAACTGTAAAATTATCATATCTCAGCTTTGGGATGAGATAGACTGAAAATAATCACACCCCTGTGTAAGCCAGGGCCTCCTTAATCCACAACGTGAAGTTGGAAGAAATCTGAGTCGTTCAAAAATTTCATCTGAAAAAACATAAAGGGGTACCCCTTAGTATTTTTTTGGGTGAAAAATGTGACCAACTCAGATCTTCATCAAACTCACACAGTGTGTCTTGGAGGTCCTGACAACAACAGTGGTGTGGTTATTTTTGCTCCACCACTTTCCAAAGCTGACATAGGGGGACCTCGTCTAGTCCATAAATGTATAACTGTATAATTATCATATCTCAGCTTTGGGATGAGATAGACTGAAAATAATCACACCCCTGTGTAAGCCAGGGCCTTCTTAATCAACAACGTGAATTTGGAAGAAATCTGAGTCGGTCAAGAATTTCATCTGAAAAAACACAAAGGGGTACCCCTTCGTATTTTTTTGGGTGAAAAATGTGACCAACTCAGATCTTCATCAAACTCACACAGTGTGTCTTGGAGGTCCTGACAATAACAGTGGTGTGGTTGTGTTTGCTCCACCACTTTCCAAAGCTGAGATATGGGGACCTCTTCTAGTCCATAAAATGTATAACTGTAAAATTATCATATCTCAGCTTTGGGATGAGATAGACTGAAAATAATCACACCCCTGTGTAAGCCAGGGCCTCCTTAATCCACAACGTGAAGTTGGAAGAAATCTGAGTCGGTCAAGAATTTCATCTGAAAAAACATAAAGGGGTACCCCTTAGTATTTTTTTGGGTGAAAAATGTGACCAACTCAGATCTTCATCAAACTCACACAGTGTGTCTTGGAGGTCCTGACAACAACAGTGGTGTGGTTATTTTTGCTCCACCACTTTCCAAAGCTGACATATGGGGACCTCTTCTAGTCCATAAAATGTATAACTGTATAATTATCATATCTCAGCTTTGGGATGAGATAGGCTGACATAAATCACACCCCTGTGTAAGTCAGGGCCTCCTTAATCAACAACATGAACTTGGAAGAAATCTGAGTCGGTCAAAAATTTTGTCTGAAAAAACATAAAGGGGTACCCCTTAGTATTTTTTTGGTGAAAAATGTGACCAACTCAGATCTTCATCAAACTCACACAGTGTGTCTTGGAGGTCCTGACAATAACAGTGGTGTGGTTTTTTTTGCTCCACCACTTTCCAAAGCTGAGATATGGGGACCTCTTCTAGTCCATAAAATGTATAACTGTAAAATTATCATATCTCAGCTTTGGGATGAGATAGACTGAAAATAATCACACCCCTGTGTAAGCCAGGGCCTCCTTAATCCACAACGTGAAGTTGGAAGAAATCTGAGTCGGTCAAAAATTTCATCTGAAAAAACATAAAGGGGTACCCCTTAGTATTTTTTTGGGTGAAAAATGTGACCAACTCAGATCTTCATCAAACTCACACAGTGTGTCTTGGAGGTCCTGACAACAACAGTGGTGTGGTTATTTTTGCTCCACCACTTTCCAAAGCTGACATATGGGGACCTCTTCTAGTCCATAAAATGTATAACTGTATAATTATCATATCTCAGCTTTGGCATGAGATAGGCTGACATAAATCACACCCCTGTGTAAGTCAGGGCCTCCTTAATCAACAACATGAACTTGGAAGAAATCTGAGTCGGTCAAAAATTTTGTCTGAAAAAACATAAAGGGGTACCCCTTAGTATTTTTTTGGTGAAAAATGTGACCAACTCAGATCTTCATCAAACTCACACAGTGTGTCTTGGAGGTCCTGACAACAACAGTGGTGTGGTTATTTTTGCTCCACCACTTTCCAAAGCTGACATAGGGGGACCTCGTCTAGTCCATAAATGTATAACTGTTTAATTATCATATCTCAACTTTGGGATGAGATAGACTGAAAATAATCACACCCCTGTGTAAGCCAGGGCCTCCTTAATCAACAACGTGAATTTGGAAGAAATCTGAGTCGGTCAAGAATTTCATCTGAAAAAACACAAAGGGGTACCCTTTAGTATTTTTTTGGGTGAAAAATGTGACCAACTCAGATCTTCATCAAACTCACACAGTGTGTCTTGGAGGTCCTGACAACAACAGTGGTGTGGTTATTTTTGCTCCACCACTTTCCAAAGCTGACATATGGGGACCTCTTCTAGTCCATAAAATGTATAACTGTATACTTATCATATCTCAGCTTTGGGATGAGATAGGCTGACATAAATCACACCCCTGTGTAAGTCAGGGCCTCCTTAATCAACAACATTAACTTGGAAGAAATCTGAGTCGGTCAAAAATTTTGTCTGAAAAAACATAAAGGGGTACCCCTTAGTATTTTTTTGGTGAAAAATGTGACCAACTCAGATCTTCATCAAACTCACACAGTGTGTCTTGGAGGTCCTGACAACAACAGTGGTGTGGTTATGTTTGCTCCACCACTTTCCAAAGCTGAGATATGGGGACCTCTTCTAGTCCATAAAATGTATAACTGTAAAATTATCATATCTCAGCTTTGGGATGAGATAGGCTGACACAAATCACACCCCTGTGTAAGTCAAGGCCTCCTTAATCAACAACGTGAATTTGGAAGAAATCTGAGTCGGTCAAAAATTTCGTCTGAAAAAACACAAAAGGGTACCCCTTAGTATTTTTTTGGTGAAAAATGTGACCAACTCAGATCTTCATCAAACTCACACAGTGTGTCTTGGAGGTCCTGACAACAACAGTGGTGTGGTTATTTTTGCTCCACCACTTTCCAAAGCTGAGATATGGTGACCTCGTCTAGTCCATAAATGTATAAATGTATAATTATCATATCTCAGATTTGGGATGAGATAGACTGAAAATAATCACACCCATGTGTAAGCCAGGGCCTCCTTAATCAACAATGTGAATTTGGAAGAAATCTGAGTCGGTCAAGAATTTCATCTGAAAAAACACAAAGGGGTACCCCTTAGTTTTTTTTGGGGTGAAAAATGTGACCAACTCAGATCTTCATCAAACTCACACAGTGTGTCTTGGAGGTCCTGACAACAACAGTGGTGTGGTTATTTTTGCTCCACCACTTTCCAAAGCTGACATATGGGGACCTCTTCTGGTCCATAAAATGTATAACTGTAAAATTTTCATAACTCATCTTTGAGATGAGATAGACTGACATAAATCACACCCCTGTGTAAGTCAGGGCCTCCTTAATCAACAACATGAATTTGGAAGAAATCTGAGTCGGTCAAAAATTTTATCTGAAAAAACACAAAGGGGTACCCCTTAGTATTTTTTTGGTGAAAAATGTGACCAACTCAGATCTTCATCAAACTCACACAGTGTGTCTTGGAGGTCCTTACAATAACAGTGGTGTGGTTATGTTTGCTCCACCACTTTCCAAAGCTGACATATGGGGACCTCTTCTAGTCCATAAAATGTATAACTGTAAAATTATCATATCTCAGCTTTGGGATGAGATAGGCTGACATAAATCACACCCCTGTGTAAGTCAGGGCCTCCTTAATCAACAACGTGAATTTGGAAGAAATCTGAGTCGGTCAAGAATTTCATCTGAAAAAACACAAAGGGGTACCCCTTAGTTTTTTTTTGGGTGAAAAATGTGACCAACTCAGATCTTCATCAAACTCACACAGTGTGTCTTGGAGGTCCTGACAACAACAGTGGTGTGGTTATGTTTGCTCCACCACTTTCCAAAGCTGACATATGGGGACCTCTTCTAGTCCATAAAATGTATAACTGTAAAATTATCATATCTCAGCTTTGGGATGAGATAGGCTGACATAACTCACACCCCTGTGTAAGTCAGGGCCTCCTTAATCAACAACGTGAATTTGGAAGAAATCTGAGTCGGTCAAGAATTTCATCTGAAAAAACACAAAGGGGTACCCCTTAGTTTTTTTTTGGGTGAAAAATGTGACCAACTCAGATCTTCATCAAACTCACACAGTGTGTCTTGGAGGTCCTGACAACAACAGTGGTGTGGTTATTTTTGCTCCACCACTTTCCAAAGCTGAGATATGGGGACCTCGTCTAGTCCATAAATGTATAACTGTATAATTATCATATCTCAGCTTTGGGATGAGATAGGCTGACACAAATCACACCCCTGTGTAAGTCAAGGCCTCCTTAATCAACAATGTGAATTTGGAAGAAATCTGAGTCGGTCAAAAATTTTGTCTGAAAAAACACAAAGGGGTACCCCTTAGTATTTTTTTGGAGTGAAAAATGTGACCCACTCAGATCTTCATCAAACTCACACAGTGTGTCTTGGAGGTCCTGACAATAACAGTGGTGTGGTTATGTTTGCTCCACCACTTTCCAAAGCTGAGATATGGGGACCTCTTCTAGTCCATAAAATGTATAACTGTATAATTATTATATCTCAGCTTTGGGATGAGATAGGCTGACATAAATCACACCCCTGTGTAAGTCAGGGCCTCCTTAATCAACAACGTGAATTTGGAAGAAATCTGAGTCGGTCAAGAATTTCATCTGAAAAAACACAAAGGTGTACCCCTTAGTATTTTTTTGGGTGAAAAATGTGACCAACTCAGATCTTCATCAAACTCACACAGTGTGTCTTGGAGGTCCTTACAATAACAGTGGTGTGGTTATGTTTGCTCCACCACTTTCCAAAGCTGACATATGGGGACCTCTTCTAGTCCATAAAATGTATAACTGTAAAATTATCATATCTCAGCTTTGGGATGAGATAGGCTGACATAAATCACACCCCTGTGTAAGTCAGGGCCTCCTTAATCAACAACGTGAATTTGGAAGAAATCTGAGTCGGTCAAGAATTTCATCTGAAAAAAAACAAAGGGGTACCCCTTAGTTTTTTTTTGGGTGAAAAATGTGACCAACTCAGATCTTCATCAAACTCACACAGTGTGTCTTGGAGGTCCTGACAACAACAGTGGTGTGGTTATTTTTGCTCCACCACTTTCCAAAGCTGAGATATGGGGACCTCGTCTAGTCCATAAATGTATAACTGTAAAATTATCATATCTCAGCTTTGGGATGAGATAGGCTGACACAAATCACACCCCTGTGTAAGTCAAGGCCTCCTTAATCAACAACGTGAATTTGGAAGAAATCTGAGTCGGTCAAAAATTTCGTCTGAAAAAACACAAAAGGGTACCCCTTAGTATTTTTTTGGTGAAAAATGTGACCAACTCAGATCTTCATCAAACTCACACAGTGTGTCTTGGAGGTCCTGACAACAACAGTGGTGTGGTTATTTTTACTCCACCACTTTCCAAAGCTGACATAGGGGGACCTCGTCTAGTCCATAAATGTATAACTGTATAATTATCATATCTCAGCTTTGGGATGAGATAGACTGAAAATAATCACACCCCTGTGTAAGCCAGGGCCTTCTTAATCAACAACATGAATTTGGAAGAAATCTGAGTCGGTCAAGAATTTCATCTGAAAAAACACAAAGGGGTACCCCTTAGTATTTTTTTGGGTGAAAAATGTGACCAACTCAGATCTTCATCAAACTCACACAGTGTGTCTTGGAGGTCCTGACAACAACAGTGGTGTGGTTATTTTTGCTCCACCACTTTCCAAAGCTGAGATATGGGGACCTCGTCTAGTCCATAAATGTATAACTGTATAATTATCATATCTCAGATTTGGGATGAGATAGACTGAAAATAATCACACCCCTGTGTAAGCCAGGGCCTCCTTAATCAACAATGTGAATTTGGAAGAAATCTGAGTCGGTCAAGAATTTCATCTGAAAAAACACAAAGGGGTACCCCTTAGTTTTTTTTGGGGTGAAAAATGTGACCAACTCAGATCTTCATCAAACTCACACAGTGTGTCTTGGAGGTCCTGACAACAACAGTGGTGTGGTTATTTTTGCTCCACCACTTTCCAAAGCTGAGATATGGGGACCTCGTCTAGTCCATAAATGTATAACTGTATAATTATCATATCTCAGCTTTGGGATGAGATAGGCTGACACAAATCACACCCCTGTGTAAGTCAAGGCCTCCTTAATCAACAATGTGAATTTGGAAGAAATCTGAGTCGGTCAAAAATTTTGTCTGAAAAAACACAAAGGGGTACCCCTTAGTATTTTTTTGGAGTGAAAAATGTGACCCACTCAGATCTTCATCAAACTCACACAGTGTGTCTTGGAGGTCCTGACAATAACAGTGGTGTGGTTATGTTTGCTCCACCACTTTCCAAAGCTGAGATATGGGGACCTCTTCTAGTCCATAAAATGTATAACTGTATAATTATTATATCTCAGCTTTGGGATGAGATAGGCTGACATAAATCACACCCCTGTGTAAGTCAGGGCCTCCTTAATCAACAACGTGAATTTGGAAGAAATCTGAGTCGGTCAAGAATTTCATCTGAAAAAACACAAAGGTGTACCCCTTAGTATTTTTTTGGGTGAAAAATGTGACCAACTCAGATCTTCATCAAACTCACACAGTGTGTCTTGGAGGTCCTTACAATAACAGTGGTGTGGTTATGTTTGCTCCACCACTTTCCAAAGCTGACATATGGGGACCTCTTCTAGTCCATAAAATGTATAACTGTAAAATTATCATATCTCAGCTTTGGGATGAGATAGGCTGACATAAATCACACCCCTGTGTAAGTCAGGGCCTCCTTAATCAACAACGTGAATTTGGAAGAAATCTGAGTCGGTCAAGAATTTCATCTGAAAAAAAACAAAGGGGTACCCCTTAGTTTTTTTTTGGGTGAAAAATGTGACCAACTCAGATCTTCATCAAACTCACACAGTGTGTCTTGGAGGTCCTGACAACAACAGTGGTGTGGTTATTTTTGCTCCACCACTTTCCAAAGCTGAGATATGGGGACCTCGTCTAGTCCATAAATGTATAACTGTAAAATTATCATATCTCAGCTTTGGGATGAGATAGGCTGACACAAATCACACCCCTGTGTAAGTCAAGGCCTCCTTAATCAACAACGTGAATTTGGAAGAAATCTGAGTCGGTCAAAAATTTCGTCTGAAAAAACACAAAAGGGTACCCCTTAGTATTTTTTTGGTGAAAAATGTGACCAACTCAGATCTTCATCAAACTCACACAGTGTGTCTTGGAGGTCCTGACAACAACAGTGGTGTGGTTATTTTTACTCCACCACTTTCCAAAGCTGACATAGGGGGACCTCGTCTAGTCCATAAATGTATAACTGTATAATTATCATATCTCAGCTTTGGGATGAGATAGACTGAAAATAATCACACCCCTGTGTAAGCCAGGGCCTTCTTAATCAACAACATGAATTTGGAAGAAATCTGAGTCGGTCAAGAATTTCATCTGAAAAAACACAAAGGGGTACCCCTTAGTATTTTTTTGGGTGAAAAATGTGACCAACTCAGATCTTCATCAAACTCACACAGTGTGTCTTGGAGGTCCTGACAACAACAGTGGTGTGGTTATTTTTGCTCCACCACTTTCCAAAGCTGAGATATGGGGACCTCGTCTAGTCCATAAATGTATAACTGTATAATTATCATATCTCAGATTTGGGATGAGATAGACTGAAAATAATCACACCCCTGTGTAAGCCAGGGCCTCCTTAATCAACAATGTGAATTTGGAAGAAATCTGAGTCGGTCAAGAATTTCATCTGAAAAAACACAAAGGGGTACCCCTTAGTTTTTTTTGGGGTGAAAAATGTGACCAACTCAGATCTTCATCAAACTCACACAGTGTGTCTTGGAGGTCCTGACAACAACAGTGGTGTGGTTATTTTTGCTCCACCACTTTCCAAAGCTGAGATATGGGGACCTCGTCTAGTCCATAAATGTATAACTGTATAATTATCATATCTCAGCTTTGGGATGAGATAGGCTGACACAAATCACACCCCTGTGTAAGTCAAGGCCTCCTTAATCAACAATGTGAATTTGGAAGAAATCTGAGTCGGTCAAAAATTTTGTCTGAAAAAACACAAAGGGGTACCCCTTAGTATTTTTTTGGAGTGAAAAATGTGACCCACTCAGATCTTCATCAAACTCACACAGTGTGTCTTGGAGGTCCTGACAATAACAGTGGTGTGGTTATGTTTGCTCCACCACTTTCCAAAGCTGAGATATGGGGACCTCTTCTAGTCCATAAAATGTATAACTGTATAATTATTATATCTCAGCTTTGGGATGAGATAGGCTGACATAAATCACACCCCTGTGTAAGTCAGGGCCTCCTTAATCAACAACGTGAATTTGGAAGAAATCTGAGTCGGTCAAGAATTTCATCTGAAAAAACACAAAGGTGTACCCCTTAGTATTTTTTTGGGTGAAAAATGTGACCAACTCAGATCTTCATCAAACTCACACAGTGTGTCTTGGAGGTCCTGACAACAACAGTGGTGTGGTTATTTTTGCTCCACCACTTTCCAAAGCTGAGATATGGGGACCTCGTCTAGTCCATAAATGTATAACTGTATAATTATCATATCTCAGCTTTGGGATGAGATAGGCTGACACAAATCACACCCCTGTTTAAGTCAAGGCCTCCTTAATCAACAATGTGAATTTGGAAGAAATCTGAGTCGGTCAAAAATTTTGTCTGAAAAAACACAAAGGGGTACCCCTTAGTATTTTTTTGGAGTGAAAAATGTGACCCACTCAGATCTTCATCAAACTCACACAGTGTGTCTTGGAGGTCCTGACAATAACAGTGGTGTGGTTATGTTTGCTCCACCACTTTCCAAAGCTGAGATATGGGGACCTCTTCTAGTCCATAAAATGTATAACTGTATAATTATTATATCTCAGCTTTGGGATGAGATAGGCTGACATAAATCACACCCCTGTGTAAGTCAGGGCCTCCTTAATCAACAACGTGAATTTGGAAGAAATCTGAGTCGGTCAAGAATTTCATCTGAAAAAACACAAAGGTGTACCCCTTAGTATTTTTTTGGGTGAAAAATGTGACCAACTCAGATCTTCATCAAACTCACACAGTGTGTCTTGGAGGTCCTTACAATAACAGTGGTGTGGTTATGTTTGCTCCACCACTTTCCAAAGCTGACATATGGGGACCTCTTCTAGTCCATAAAATGTATAACTGTAAAATTATCATATCTCAGCTTTGGGATGAGATAGGCTGACATAAATCACACCCCTGTGTAAGTCAGGGCCTCCTTAATCAACAACGTGAATTTGGAAGAAATCTGAGTCGGTCAAGAATTTCATCTGAAAAAAAACAAAGGGGTACCCCTTAGTTTTTTTTTGGGTGAAAAATGTGACCAACTCAGATCTTCATCAAACTCACACAGTGTGTCTTGGAGGTCCTGACAACAACAGTGGTGTGGTTATTTTTGCTCCACCACTTTCCAAAGCTGAGATATGGGGACCTCGTCTAGTCCATAAATGTATAACTGTAAAATTATCATATCTCAGCTTTGGGATGAGATAGGCTGACACAAATCACACCCCTGTGTAAGTCAAGGCCTCCTTAATCAACAACGTGAATTTGGAAGAAATCTGAGTCGGTCAAAAATTTCGTCTGAAAAAACACAAAAGGGTACCCCTTAGTATTTTTTTGGTGAAAAATGTGACCAACTCATATCTTCATCAAACTCACACAGTGTGTCTTGGAGGTCCTGACAACAACAGTGGTGTGGTTATTTTTACTCCACCACTTTCCAAAGCTGACATAGGGGGAACTCGTCTAGTCCATAAATGTATAACTGTATAATTATCATACCTCAGCTTTGGGATGAGATAGACTGAAAATAATCACACCCCTGTGTAAGCCAGGGCCTTCTTAATCAACAACATGAATTTGGAAGAAATCTGAGTCGGTCAAGAATTTCATCTGAAAAAACACAAAGGGGTACCCCTTAGTATTTTTTTGGGTGAAAAATGTGACCAACTCAGATCTTCATCAAACTCACACAGTGTGTCTTGGAGGTCCTGACAACAACAGTGGTGTGGTTATTTTTGCTCCACCACTTTCCAAAGCTGAGATATGGGGACCTCGTCTAGTCCATAAATGTATAACTGTATAATTATCATATCTCAGATTTGGGATGAGATAGACTGAAAATAATCACACCCCTGTGTAAGCCAGGGCCTCCTTAATCAACAATGTGAATTTGGAAGAAATCTGAGTCGGTCAAGAATTTCATCTGAAAAAACACAAAGGGGTACCCCTTAGTTTTTTTTGGGGTGAAAAATGTGACCAACTCAGATCTTCATCAAACTCACACAGTGTGTCTTGGAGGTCCTGACAACAACAGTGGTGTGGTTATTTTTGCTCCACCACTTTCCAAAGCTGACATATGGGGACCTCTTCTGGTCCATAAAATGTATAACTGTAAAATTTTCATAACTCATCTTTGAGATGAGATAGACTGACATAAATCACACCCCTGTGTAAGTCAGGGCCTCCTTAATCAACAACATGAATTTGGAAGAAATCTGAGTCGGTCAAAAATTTTGTCTGAAAAAACACAAAGGGCTACCCCTTAGTATTTTTTTGGTGAAAAATGTGACCAACTCAGATCTTCATCAAACTCACACAGTGTGTCTTGGAGGTCCTTACAATAACAGTGGTGTGGTTATGTTTGCTCCACCACTTTCCAAAGCTGACATATGGGGACCTCTTCTAGTCCATAAAATGTATAACTGTAAAATTATCATATCTCAGCTTTGGGATGAGATAGGCTGACATAAATCACACCCCTGTGTAAGTCAGGGCCTCCTTAATCAACAACGTGAATTTGGAAGAAATCTGAGTCGGTCAAGAATTTCATCTGAAAAAACACAAAGGGGTACCCCTTAGTTTTTTTTTGGGTGAAAAATGTGACCAACTCAGATCTTCATCAAACTCACACAGTGTGTCTTGGAGGTCCTGACAACAACAGTGGTGTGGTTATTTTTGCTCCACCACTTTCCAAAGCTGAGATATGGGGACCTCGTCTAGTCCATAAATGTATAACTGTATAATTATCATATCTCAGCTTTGGGATGAGATAGGCTGACACAAATCACACCCCTGTGTAAGTCAAGGCCTCCTTAATCAACAATGTGAATTTGGAAGAAATCTGAGTCGGTCAAAAATTTTGTCTGAAAAAACACAAAGGGGTACCCCTTAGTATTTTTTTGGAGTGAAAAATGTGACCCACTCAGATCTTCATCAAACTCACACAGTGTGTCTTGGAGGTCCTGACAATAACAGTGGTGTGGTTATGTTTGCTCCACCACTTTCCAAAGCTGAGATATGGGGACCTCTTCTAGTCCATAAAATGTATAACTGTATAATTATTATATCTCAGCTTTGGGATGAGATAGGCTGACATAAATCACACCCCTGTGTAAGTCAGGGCCTCCTTAATCAACAACGTGAATTTGGAAGAAATCTGAGTCGGTCAAGAATTTCATCTGAAAAAACACAAAGGTGTACCCCTTAGTATTTTTTTGGGTGAAAAATGTGACCAACTCAGATCTTCATCAAACTCACACAGTGTGTCTTGGAGGTCCTTACAATAACAGTGGTGTGGTTATGTTTGCTCCACCACTTTCCAAAGCTGACATATGGGGACCTCTTCTAGTCCATAAAATGTATAACTGTAAAATTATCATATCTCAGCTTTGGGATGAGATAGGCTGACATAAATCACACCCCTGTGTAAGTCAGGGCCTCCTTAATCAACAACGTGAATTTGGAAGAAATCTGAGTCGGTCAAGAATTTCATCTGAAAAAAAACAAAGGGGTACCCCTTAGTTTTTTTTTGGGTGAAAAATGTGACCAACTCAGATCTTCATCAAACTCACACAGTGTGTCTTGGAGGTCCTGACAACAACAGTGGTGTGGTTATTTTTGCTCCACCACTTTCCAAAGCTGAGATATGGGGACCTCGTCTAGTCCATAAATGTATAACTGTATAATTATCATATCTCAGATTTGGGATGAGATAGACTGAAAATAATCACACCCCTGTGTAAGCCAGGGCCTCCTTAATCAACAATGTGAATTTGGAAGAAATCTGAGTCGGTCAAGAATTTCATCTGAAAAAACACAAAGGGGTACCCCTTAGTTTTTTTTGGGGTGAAAAATGTGACCAACTCAGATCTTCATCAAACTCACACAGTGTGTCTTGGAGGTCCTGACAACAACAGTGGTGTGGTTACTTTTGCTCCACCACTTTCCAAAGCTGACATATGGGGACCTCTTCTGGTCCATAAAATGTATAACTGTAAAATTTTCATAACTCATCTTTGAGATGAGATAGACTGACATAAATCACACCCCTGTGTAAGTCAGGGCCTCCTTAATCAACAACATGAATTTGGAAGAAATCTGAGTCGGTCAAAAATTTTGTCTGAAAAAACACAAAGGGGTACCCCTTAGTATTTTTTTGGTGAAAAATGTGACCAACTCAGATCTTCATCAAACTCACACAGTGTGTCTTGGAGGTCCTTACAATAACAGTGGTGTGGTTATGTTTGCTCCACCACTTTCCAAAGCTGACATATGGGGACCTCTTCTAGTCCATAAAATGTATAACTGTAAAATTATCATATCTCAGCTTTGGGATGAGATAGGCTGACATAAATCACACCCCTGTGTAAGTCAGGGCCTCCTTAATCAACAACGTGAATTTGGAAGAAATCTGAGTCGGTCAAGAATTTCATCTGAAAAAACACAAAGGGGTACCCCTTAGTTTTTTTTTGGGTGAAAAATGTGACCAACTCAGATCTTCATCAAACTCACACAGTGTGTCTTGGAGGTCCTGACAACAACAGTGGTGTGGTTATTTTTGCTCCACCACTTTCCAAAGCTGAGATATGGGGACCTCGTCTAGTCCATAAATGTATAACTGTATAATTATCATATCTCAGCTTTGGGATGAGATAGGCTGACACAAATCACACCCCTGTGTAAGTCAAGGCCTCCTTAATCAACAATGTGAATTTGGAAGAAATCTGAGTCGGTCAAAAATTTTGTCTGAAAAAACACAAAGGGGTACCCCTTAGTATTTTTTTGGAGTGAAAAATGTGACCCACTCAGATCTTCATCAAACTCACACAGTGTGTCTTGGAGGTCCTGACAATAACAGTGGTGTGGTTATGTTTGCTCCACCACTTTCCAAAGCTGAGATATGGGGACCTCTTCTAGTCCATAAAATGTATAACTGTATAATTATTATATCTCAGCTTTGGGATGAGATAGGCTGACATAAATCACACCCCTGTGTAAGTCAGGGCCTCCTTAATCAACAACGTGAATTTGGAAGAAATCTGAGTCGGTCAAGAATTTCATCTGAAAAAACACAAAGGTGTACCCCTTAGTATTTTTTTGGGTGAAAAATGTGACCAACTCAGATCTTCATCAAACTCACACAGTGTGTCTTGGAGGTCCTTACAATAACAGTGGTGTGGTTATGTTTGCTCCACCACTTTCCAAAGCTGACATATGGGGACCTCTTCTAGTCCATAAAATGTATAACTGTAAAATTATCATATCTCAGCTTTGGGATGAGATAGGCTGACATAAATCACACCCCTGTGTAAGTCAGGGCCTCCTTAATCAACAACGTGAATTTGGAAGAAATCTGAGTCGGTCAAGAATTTCATCTGAAAAAAAACAAAGGGGTACCCCTTAGTTTTTTTTTGGGTGAAAAATGTGACCAACTCAGATCTTCATCAAACTCACACAGTATGTCTTGGAGGTCCTGACAACAACAGTGGTGTGGTTATTTTTGCTCCACCACTTTCCAAAGCTGAGATATGGGGACCTCGTCTAGTCCATAAAATGTAAAACTGTATAGATATCATATCTCAGCTTTGGGATGAGATAGACTGACATAAATCACACCCCTGTGTAAGTCAGGGCCTCCTTAATCAACAACATGAATTTGGAAGAAATCTGAGTCGGTCAAAAATTTTGTCTGAAAAAACACAAAGGGGTACCCCTTAGTATTTTTTTGGTGAAAAATATGTCCAACTCAGATCTTCATCAAACTCCCACAGTGTGTCTTGGAGGTCCTGACAACAACAGTGGTGTGGTTATTTTTGCTCCACCACTTTCCAAAGCTGACATAGGGGGACCTCGTCTAGTCCATAAATGTATAACTGTATAATTATCATATCTCAGCTTTGGGATGAGATAGGCTGACATAAATCACACCCCTGTGTAAGTCAGGGCCTCCTTAATCAACAACATGAATTTGGAAGAAATCTGAGTCGGTCAAGAATTTCATCTGAAAAAACACAAAGGGGTACCCCTTAGTATTTTTTTGGGTGAAAAATGTGACCAACTCAGATCTTCATCAAACTCACACAGTGTGTCTTGGAGGTCCTGACAACAACAGTGGTGTGGTTATTTTTGCTCCACCACTTTCCAAAGCTGACATATGGGGACCTCTTCTAGTCCATAAAATGTATAACTGTATAATTATCATATCTCAGCTTTGGGATGAGATAGGCTGACATAAATCACACCCCTGTGTAAGTCAGGGCCTCCTTAATCAACAACGTGAATTTGGAAGAAATCTGAGTCGGTCAAGAATTTCATCTGAAAAAACACAAAGGGTACCCCTTAGTATTTTTTTTGGGTGAAAAATGTGACCCACTCAGATCTTCATCAAACTCACACAGTGTGTCTTGGAGGCCCTGACAAAAACAGTGGTGTGGTTATTTTTGCTCCAGCACTTTCCAAAGCTGAGATATGGGGACCCCATCTAGTCCATAAAATGTAAAACTGTATAATTATCATATCTCAGCTTTGGGATGAGATAGACTGACATAAATCACACCCCTGTGTAAGTCAGGGCCTCCTTAATCAACAACATGAATTTGGAAGAAATCTGAGTCGGTCAAAAATTTTGTCTGAAAAAACACAAAGGGGTACCCCTTAGTATTTTTTTGGTGAAAAATATGTCCAACTCAGATCTTCATCAAACTCACACAGTGTGTCTTGGAGGTCCTGACAACAACAGTGGTGTGGTTATTTTTGCTCCACCACTTTCCAAAGCTGACATAGGGGGACCTCGTCTAGTCCATAAATGTATAACTGTATAATTATCATATCTCAGCTTTGGGATGAGATAGGCTGACATAAATCACACCCCTGTGTAAGTCAGGGCCTCCTTAATCAACAACGTGAATTTGGAAGAAATCTGAGTCGGTCAAGAATTTCATCTGAAAAAACACAAAGGTGTACCCCTTAGTATTTTTTTTGGGTGAAAAATGTGACCCACTCAGATCTTCATCAAACTCACACAGTGTGTCTTGGAGGCCCTGACAAAAACAGTGGTGTGGGTATTTTTGCTCCAGCACTTTCCAAAGCTGAGATATGGGGACCCCATCTAGTCCATAAAATGAAAAACTGTATAATTATCATATCTCAGCTTTGGGATGAGATAGACTGACATAAATCACACCCCTGTGTAAGTCAGGGCCTCCTTAATCAACAACATGAATTTGGAAGAAATCTGAGTCGGTCAAAAATTTTGTCTGAAAAAACACAAAGGGGTACCCCTTAGTATTTTTTTGGTGAAAAATATGTCCAACTCAGATCTTCATCAAACTCACACAGTGTGTCTTGGAGGTCCTGACAACAACAGTGGTGTGGTTATTTTTGCTCCACCACTTTCCAAAGCTGACATAGGGGGACCTCGTCTAGTCCATAAATGTATAACTGTATAATTATCATATCTCAGCTTTGGGATGAGATAGACTGAAAATAATCACACCCCTGTGTAAGCCAGGGCCTCCTTAATCAACAACGTGAATTTGGAAGAAATCTGAGTCGGTCAAGAATTTCATCTGAAAAAACACAAAGGGGTACCCCTTAGTATTTTTTTGGGTGAAAAATGTGACCAACTCAGATCTTCATCAAACTCACATAGTGTGTCTTCGAGGTCCTGACAACAACAGTGGTGTGGTTATTTTTGCTCCACCACTTTCCAAAGCTGACATAGGGGGACCTCGTCTAGTCCATAAATGTATAACTGTATAATTATCATATCTCAGCTTTGGGATGAGATAGGCTGACACAAATCACACCCCTGTGTAAGTCAAGGCCTCCTTAATCAACAACGTGAATTTGGAATAAATCTGAGTCGGTCAAAAATTTTGTCTGAAAAAACACAAAGGGGTACCCCTTAGTATTTTTTTGGGTGAAAAATATGTCCAACTCAGATCTTCATCAAACTCACACAGTGTGTCTTGGAGGTCCTGACAACAACAGTGGTGTGGTTATTTTTGCTCCACCACTTTCCAAAGCTGACATAGGGGGACCTCGTCTAGTCCATAAATGTATAACTGTATAATTATCATATCTCAGCTTTGGGATGAGATAGGCTGACATAAATCACACCCCTGTGTAAGTCAGGGCCTCCTTAATCAACAACATGAATTTGGAAGAAATCTGAGTCGGTCAAGAATTTCATCTGAAAAAACACAAAGGGGTACCCCTTAGTATTTTTTTGAGTGAAAAATGTGACCAACTCAGATCTTCATCAAACTCACACAGTGTGTCTTGGAGGTCCTGACAACAACAGTGGTGTGGTTATTTTTGCTCCACCACTTTCCAAAGCTGACATATGGGGACCTCTTCTAGTCCATAAAATGTATAACTGTATAATTATCATATCTCAGCTTTGGGATGAGATAGGCTGACATAAATCACACCCCTGTGTAAGTCAGGGCCTCCTTAATCAACAACGTGAATTTGGAAGAAATCTGAGTCGGTCAAGAATTTCATCTGAAAAAACACAAAGGTGTACCCCTTAGTATTTTTTTTGGGTGAAAAATGTGACCCACTCAGATCTTCATCAAACTCACACAGTGTGTCTTGGAGGCCCTGACAAAAACAGTGGTGTGGGTATTTTTGCTCCAGCACTTTCCAAAGCTGAGATATGGGGACCCCATCTAGTCCATAAAATGTAAAACTGTATAATTATCATATCTCAGCTTTGGGATGAGATAGACTGACATAAATCACACCCCTGTGTAAGTCAGGGCCTCCTTAATCAACAACATGAATTTGGAAGAAATCTGAGTCGGTCAAAAATTTTGTCTGAAAAAACACAAAGGGGTACCCCTTAGTATTTTTTTGGTGAAAAATATGTCCAACTCAGATCTTCATCAAACTCACACAGTGTGTCTTGGAGGTCCTGACAACAACAGTGGTGTGGTTATTTTTGCTCCACCACTTTCCAAAGCTGACATAGGGGGACCTCGTCTAGTCCATAAATGTATAACTGTATAATTATCATATCTCAGCTTTGGGATGAGATAGACTGAAAATAATCACACCCCTGTGTAAGCCAGGGCCTCCTTAATCAACAACGTGAATTTGGAAGAAATCTGAGTCGGTCAAGAATTTCATCTGAAAAAACACAAAGGGGTACCCCTTAGTATTTTTTTGGGTGAAAAATGTGACCAACTCAGATCTTCATCAAACTCACATAGTGTGTCTTCGAGGTCCTGACAACAACAGTGGTGTGGTTATTTTTGCTCCACCACTTTCCAAAGCTGACATAGGGGGACCTCGTCTAGTCCATAAATGTATAACTGTATAATTATCATATCTCAGCTTTGGGATGAGATAGGCTGACACAAATCACACCCCTGTGTAAGTCAAGGCCTCCTTAATCAACAACGTGAATTTGGAAGAAATCTGAGTCGGTCAAAAATTTCGTCTGAAAAAACACAAAAGGGTACCCCTTAGTATTTTTTTGGTGAAAAATGTGACCAACTCAGATCTTCATCAAACTCACACAGTGTGTCTTGGAGGCCCTGACAAAAACAGTGGTGTGGTTATTTTTGCTCCAGCACTTTCCAAAGCTGAGATATGGGGACCCCATCTAGTCCATAAAATGTAAAACTGTATAGATATCATATCTCAGCTTTGGGATGAGATAGACTGACATAAATCACACCCCTGTGTAAGTCAGGGCCTCCTTAATCAACAACATGAATTTGGAAGAAATCTGAGTCGGTCAAAAATTTTGTCTGAAAAAACACAAAGGGGTACCCCTTAGTATTTTTTTGGTGAAAAATATGTCCAACTCAGATCTTCATCAAACTCACACAGTGTGTCTTGGAGGTCCTGACAACAACAGTGGTGTGGTTATTTTTGCTCCACCACTTTCCAAAGCTGACATAGGGGGACCTCGTCTAGTCCATAAATGTATAACTGTATAATTATCATATCTCAGCTTTGGGATGAGATAGGCTGACATAAATCACACCCCTGTGTAAGTCAGGGCCTCCTTAATCAACAACATGAATTTGGAAGAAATCTGAGTCGGTCAAGAATTTCATCTGAAAAAACACAAAGGGGTACCCCTTAGTATTTTTTTGGGTGAAAAATGTGACCAACTCAGATCTTCATCAAACTCACACAGTGTGTCTTGGAGGTCCTGACAACAACAGTGGTGTGGTTATTTTTGCTCCACCACTTTCCAAAGCTGACATATGGGGACCTCTTCTAGTCCATAAAATGTATAACTGTATAATTATCATATCTCAGCTTTGGGATGAGATAGGCTGACATAAATCACACCCCTGTGTAAGTCAGGGCCTCCTTAATCAACAACGTGAATTTGGAAGAAATCTGAGTCGGTCAAGAATTTCATCTGAAAAAACACAAAGGTGTACCCCTTAGTATTTTTTTTGGGTGAAAAATGTGACCCACTCAGATCTTCATCAAACTCACACAGTGTGTCTTGGAGGCCCTGACAAAAACAGTGGTGTGGGTATTTTTGCTCCAGCACTTTCCAAAGCTGAGATATGGGGACCCCATCTAGTCCATAAAATGTAAAACTGTATAATTATCATATCTCAGCTTTGGGATGAGATAGACTGACATAAATCACACCCCTGTGTAAGTCAGGGCCTCCTTAATCAACAACGTGAATTTGGAAGAAATCTGAGTCGGTCAAAAATTTTGTCTGAAAAAACACAAAGGGGTACCCCTTAGTATTTTTTTGGGTGAAAAATGTGACCAACTCAGATCTTCATCAAACTCACATAGTGTGTCTTCGAGGTCCTGACAACAACAGTGGTGTGGTTATTTTTGCTCCACCACTTTCCAAAGCTGACATAGGGGGACCTCGTCTAGTCCATAAATGTATAACTGTATAATTATCATATCTCAGCTTTGGGATGAGATAGGCTGACACAAATCACACCCCTGTGTAAGTCAAGGCCTCCTTAATCAACAACGTGAATTTGGAATAAATCTGAGTCGGTCAAAAATTTTGTCTGAAAAAACACATAGGGGTACCCCTTAGTATTTTTTTGGTGAAAAATGTGACCAACTCAGATCTTCATCAAACTCACACAGTGTGTCTTGGAGGCCCTGACAAAAACAGTGGTGTGGTTATTTTTGCTCCACCACTTTCCAAAGCTGACATATGGGGACCTCTTCTAGTCCATAAAATGTATAACTGTAAAATTTTCATAACTCATCTTTGAGATGAGATAGACTGACATAAATCACACCCCTGTGTAAGTCAGGGCCTCCTTAATCAACAACATGAATTTGGAAGAAATCTGAGTCGTTCAAAAATTTTCTCTGAAAAAACACAAAGGGGTACCCCTTAGTATTTTTTTGGGTGAAAAATGTGACCAACTCAGATCTTCATCAAACTCACACAGTGTGTCTTGGAGGTCCTGACAACAACAGTGGTGTGGTTATTTTTGCTCCACCACTTTCCAAAGCTGACATAGGGGGACCTCGTCTAGTCCATAAATGTATAACTGTATAATTATCATATCTCAGCTTTGGGATGAGATAGACTGAAAATAATCACACCCCTGTGTAAGTCAAGGCCTCCTTAATCAACAACGTGAATTTGGAATAAATCTGAGTCGGTCAAAAATTTTGTCTGAAAAATCACATAGGGGTACCCCTTAGTATTTTTTTGGTGAAAAATGTGACCAACTCAGATCTTCATCAAACTCACACAGTGTGTCTTGGAGGCCCTGACAAAAACAGTGGTGTGGTTATTTTTGCTCCACCACTTTCCAAAGCTGACATATGGGGACCTCTTCTAGTCCATAAAATGTATAACTGTAAAATTTTCATAACTCATCTTTGAGATGAGATAGACTGACATAAATCACACCCCTGTGTAAGTCAGGGCCTCCTTAATCAACAACATGAATTTGGAAGAAATCTGAGTCGGTCAAAAATTTTGTCTGAAAAAACACAAAGGGTTACCCCTTAGTATTTTTTTGGGTGAAAAATGTGACCAACTCAGATCTTCATCAAACTCACACAGTGTGTCTTGGAGGTCCTGACAACAACAGTGGTGTGGTTATTTTTGCTCCACCACTTTCCAAAGCTGAGATATGGGGACCTCGTCTAGTCCATAAATGTATAACTGTATAATTATCATATCTCAGCTTTGGGATGAGATAGACTGAAAATAATCACACCCCTGTGTAAGCCAGGGCCTCCTTAATCAACAATGTGAATTTGGAAGAAATCTGAGTCGGTCAAGAATTTCATCTGAAAAAACACAAAGGTGTACCCCTTAGTTTTTTTTGGGGTGAAAAATGTGACCAACTCAGATCTTCATCAAACTCACACAGTGTGTCTTTGAGGTCCTGACAACAACAGTGGTGTGGTTATTTTTGCTCCACCACTTTCCAAAGCTGACATATGGGGACCTCTTCTAGTCCATAAAATGTATAACTGTAAAATTTTCATAACTCATCTTTGAGATGAGATAGACTGACATAAATCACACCCCTGTGTAAGTCAGGGCCTCCTTAATCAACAACATGAATTTGGAAGAAATCTGAGTCGGTCAAAAATTTTGTCTGAAAAAACACAAAGGGGTACCCCTTAGTATTTTTTTGGTGAAAAATGTGACCAACTCAGATCTTCATCAAACTCACACAGTGTGTCTTTGAGGTCCTGACAACAACAGTGGTGTGGTTATTTTTGCTCCACCACTTTCCAAAGCTGACATATGGGGACCTCTTCTAGTCCATAAAATGTATAACTGTAAAATTTTCATAACTCATCTTTGAGATGAGATAGACTGACATAAATCACACCCCTGTGTAAGTCAGGGCCTCCTTAATCAACAACATGAATTTGGAAGAAATCTGAGTCGGTCAAAAATTTTGTCTGAAAAAACACAAAGGGGTACCCCTTAGTATTTTTTTGGTGAAAAATGTGACCAACTCAGATCTTCATCAAACTCACACAGTGTGTCTTGGAGGTCCTTACAATAACAGTGGTGTGGTT
This sequence comes from Hoplias malabaricus, assembly GCF_029633855.1. NCBI lineage: Eukaryota > Metazoa > Chordata > Actinopteri > Characiformes > Erythrinidae > Hoplias > Hoplias malabaricus. The sequence continues at coordinate 34,032,636 of NC_089816.1, forward strand.
ATGTTTGCTCCACCACTTTCCAAAGCTGACATATGGGGACCTCTTCTAGTCCATAAAATGTATAACTGTAAAATTATCATATCTCAGCTTTGGGATGAGATAGGCTGACATAAATCACACCCCTGTGTAAGTCAGGGCCTCCTTAATCAACAACGTGAATTTGGAAGAAATCTGAGTCGGTCAAGAATTTCATCTGAAAAAACACAAAGGGGTACCCCTTAGTTTTTTTTTGGGTGAAAAATGTGACCAACTCAGATCTTCATCAAACTCACACAGTGTGTCTTGGAGGTCCTGACAACAACAGTGGTGTGGTTATTTTTGCTCCACCACTTTCCAAAGCTGACATATGGGGACCTCTTCTAGTCCATAAAATGTATAACTGTAAAATTTTCATAACTCATCTTTGAGATGAGATAGACTGACATAAATCACACCCCTGTGTAAGTCAGGGCCTCCTTAATCAACAACATGAATTTGGAAAAAATCTGAGTCGGTCAAAAATTTTGTCTGAAAAAACACATAGGGGTACCCCTTAGTATTTTTTTGGTGAAAAATGTGACCAACTCAGATCTTCATCAAACTCACACAGTGTGTCTTGGAGGCCCTGACAAAAACAGTGGTGTGGTTATTTTTGCTCCACCACTTTCCAAAGCTGACATATGGGGACCTCTTCTAGTCCATAAAATGTATAACTGTAAAATTTTCATAACTCATCTTTGAGATGAGATAGACTGACATAAATCACACCCCTGTGTAAGTCAGGGCCTCCTTAATCAACAACATGAATTTGGAAGAAATCTGAGTCGGTCAAAAATTTTGTCTGAAAAAACACAAAGGGGTACCCCTTAGTATTTTTTTGGGTGAAAAATGTGACCAACTCAGATCTTCATCAAACTCACACAGTGTGTCTTCGAGGTCCTGACAACAACAGTGGTGTGGTTATTTTTGCTCCACCACTTTCCAAAGCTGACATAGGGGGACCTCTTCTAGTCCATAAAATGTATAACTGTAAAATTATCATATCTCAGCTTTGGGATGAGATAGGCTGACATAAATCACACCCATGTGTAAGTCAAGGCCTCCTTAATCAACAACGTGAATTTGGAAGAAATCTGAGTCGGTCAAAAATTTTGTCTGAAAAAACACATAGGGGTACCCCTTAGTATTTTTTTGGTGAAAAATGTGACCAACTCAGATCTTCATCAAACTCACACAGTGTGTCTTGGAGGCCCTGACAAAAACAGTGGTGTGGTTATTTTTGCTCCACCACTTTCCAAAGCTGACATATGGGGACCTCTTCTAGTCCATAAAATGTATAACTGTAAAATTTTCATAACTCATCTTTGAGATGAGATAGACTGACATAAATCACACCCCTGTGTAAGTCAGGGCCTCCTTAATCAACAACATGAATTTGGAAGAAATCTGAGTCGGTCAAAAATTTTGTCTGAAAAAACACAAAGGGGTACCCCTTAGTATTTTTTTGGGTGAAAAATGTGACCAACTCAGATCTTCATCAAACTCACACAGTGTGTCTTCGAGGTCCTGACAACAACAGTGGTGTGGTTATTTTTGCTCCACCACTTTCCAAAGCTGACATAGGGGGACCTCGTCTAGTCCATAAATGTATAACTGTATAATTATCATATCTCAGCTTTGGGATGAGATAGGCTGACACAAATCACACCCCTGTGTAAGTCAAGGCCTCCTTAATCAACAACTAGAATTTGGAAGAAATCTGAGTCGGTCAAGAATTTCGTCTGAAAAAACACAAAAGGGTACCCCTTAGTATTTTTTTGGTGAAAAATGTGACCAACTCAGATCTTCATCAAACTCACACAGTGTGTCTTGGAGGTCCTGACAACAACAGTGGTGTGGTTATTTTTACTCCACCACTTTCCAAAGCTGACATAGGGGGACCTCGTCTAGTCCATAAATGTATAACTGTATAATTATCATATCTCAGCTTTGGGATGAGATAGACTGAAAATAATCACACCCCTGTGTAAGCCAGGGCCTCCTTAATCAACAACATGAATTTGGAAGAAATCTGAGTCGGTCAAGAATTTCATCTGAAAAAACACAAAGGGGTACCCCTTAGTATTTTTTTGGGTGAAACATGTGACCAACTCAGATCTTCATCAAACTCACACAGTGTGTCTTGGAGGTCCTGACAACAACAGTGGTGTGGTTATTTTTGCTCCACCACTTTCCAAAGCTGAGATATGGGGACCTCGTCTAGTCCATAAATGTATAACTGTATAATTATCATATCTCAGCTTTGGGATGAGATAGACTGAAAATAATCACACCCCTGTGTAAGCCAGGGCCTCCTTAATCAACAATGTGAATTTGGAAGAAATCTGAGTCGGTCAAGAATTTCATCTGAAAAAACACAAAGGGGTACCCCTTAGTATTTTTTTGGGGTGAAAAATGTGACCAACTCAGATCTTCATCAAACTCACACAGTGTGTCTTGGAGGTCCTGACAACAACAGTGGTGTGGTTATTTTTGCTCCACGACTTTCCAAAGCTGACATATGGGGACCTCTTCTAGTCCATAAAATGTATAACTGTAAAATTTTCATAACTCATCTTTGAGATGAGATAGACTGACATAAATCACACCCCTGTGTAAGTCAGGGCCTCCTTAATCAACAACATGAATTTGGAAGAAATCTGAGTTGGTCAAAAATTTTGTCTGAAAAAACACAAAGGGGTACCCCTTAGTATTTTTTTGGTGAAAAATGTGACCAACTCAGATCTTCATCAAACTCACACAGTGTGTCTTGGAGGTCCTTACAATAACAGTGGTGTGGTTATGTTTGCTCCACCACTTTCCAAAGCTGACATATGGGGACCTCTTCTAGTCCATAAAATGTATAACTGTAAAATAATCATATCTCAGCTTTGGGATGAGATAGGCTGAGATAAATCACACCCCTGTGTAAGTCAGGGCCTCCTTAATCAACAACGTGAATTTGGAAGAAATCTGAGTCGGTCAAAAATTTTGTCTGAAAAAACACATAGGGGTACCCCTTAGTATTTTTTTGGTGAAAAATGTGACCAACTCAGATCTTCATCAAACTCACACAGTGTGTCTTGGAGGCCCTGACAAAAACAGTGGTGTGGTTATTTTTGCTCCACCACTTTCCAAAGCTGACATATGGGGACCTCTTCTAGTCCATAAAATGTATAACTGTAAAATTTTCATAACTCATCTTTGAGATGAGATAGACTGACATAAATCAAACCCCTGTGTAAGTCAGGGCCTCCTTAATCAACAACATGAATTTGGAAGAAATCTGAGTCGGTCAAAAATTTTGTCTGAAAAAACACAAAGGGGTACCCCTTAGTATTTTTTTGGGTGAAAAATGTGACCAACTCAGATCTTCATCAAACTCACACAGTGTGTCTTGGAGGTCCTGACAACAACAGTGGTGTGGTTATTTTTGCTCCACCACTTTCCAAAGCTGAGATATGGGGACCTCGTCTAGTCCATAAATGTATAACTGTATAATTATCATATCTCAGCTTTGGGATGAGATAGACTGAAAATAATCACACCCCTGTGTAAGCCAGGGCCTACTTAATCAACAATGTGAATTTGGAAGAAATCTGAGTCGGTCAAGAATTTCATCTGAAAAAACACAAAGGGGTACCCCTTAGTTTTTTTTGGGGTGAAAAATGTGACCAACTCAGATCTTCATCAAACTCACACAGTGTGTCTTTGAGGTCCTGACAACAACAGTGGTGTGGTTATTTTTGCTCCACCACTTTCCAAAGCTGACATATGGGGACCTCTTCTAGTCCATAAAATGTATAACTGTAAAATTTTCATAACTCATCTTTGAGATGAGATAGACTGACATAAATCACACCCCTGTGTAAGTCAGGGCCTCCTTAATCAACAACATGAATTTGGAAGAAATCTGAGTCGGTCAAAAATTTTGTCTGAAAAAACACAAAGGGGTACCCCTTAGTATTTTTTTGGTGAAAAATGTGACCAACTCAGATCTTCATCAAACTCACACAGTGTGTCTTGGAGGTCCTTACAATAACAGTGGTGTGGTTATGTTTGCTCCACCACTTTCCAAAGCTGACATATGGGGACCTCTTCTAGTCCATAAAATGTATAACTGTAAAATTATCATATCTCAGCTTTGGGATGAGATAGGCTGACATAAATCACACCCCTGTGTAAGTCAGGGCCTCCTTAATCAACAACGTGAATTTGGAAGAAATCTGAGTCGGTCAAGAATTTCATCTGAAAAAACACAAAGGGGTACCCCTTAGTTTTTTTTTGGGTGAAAAATGTGACCAACTCAGATCTTCATCAAACTCACATAGTGTGTCTTCGAGGTCCTGACAACAACAGTGGTGTGGTTATTTTTGCTCCACCACTTTCCAAAGCTGACATAGGGGGACCTCGTCTAGTCCATAAATGTATAACTGTATAATTATCATATCTCAGCTTTGGGATGAGATAGGCTGACACAAATCACACCCCTGTGTAAGTCAAGGCCTCCTTAATCAACAACGTGAATTTGGAATAAATCTGAGTCGGTCAAAAATTTTGTCTGAAAAATCACATAGGGGTACCCCTTAGTATTTTTTTGGTGAAAAATGTGACCAACTCAGATCTTCATCAAACTCACACAGTGTGTCTTGGAGGCCGTGACAAAAACAGTGGTGTGGTTATTTTTGCTCCACCACTTTCCAAAGCTGACATATGGGGACCTCTTCTAGTCCATAAAATGTATAACTGTAAAATTTTCATAACTCATCTTTGAGATGAGATAGACTGACATAAATCACACCCCTGTGTAAGTCAGGGCCTCCTTAATCAACAACATGAATTTGGAAGAAATCTGAGTCGGTCAAAAATTTTGTCTGAAAAAACACAAAGGGGTACCCCTTAGTATTTTTTTGGTGAAAAATGTGACCAACTCAGATCTTCATCAAACTCACACAGTGTTTCTTGGAGGTCCTGACAACAACAGTGGTGTGGTTATTTTTGCTCCACCACTTTCCAAAGCTGAGATATGGGGACCTCGTCTAGTCCATAAATGTATAACTGTATAATTATCATATCTCAGCTTTGGGATGAGATAGACTGAAAATAATCACACCCCTGTGTAAGCCAGGGCCTCCTTAATCAACAATGTGAATTTGGAAGAAATCTGAGTCGGTCAAGAATTTCATCTGAAAAAACACAAAGGGGTACCCCTTAGTTTTTTTTGGGGTGAAAAATGTGACCAACTCAGATCTTCATCAAACTCACACAGTGTGTCTTGGAGGTCCTGACAACAACAGTGGTGTGGTTATTTTTGCTCCACCACTTTCCAAAGCTGACATATGGGGACCTCTTCTAGTCCATAAAATGTATAACTGTAAAATTTTCATAACTCATCTTTGAGATGAGATAGACTGACATAAATCACACCCCTGTGTAAGTCAGGGCCTCCTTAATCAACAACATGAATTTGGAAGAAATCTGAGTCGGTCAAAAATTTTGTCTGAAAAAACACAAAGGGGTACCCCTTAGTATTTTTTTGGTGAAAAATGTGACCAACTCAGATCTTCATCAAACTCACACAGTGTGTCTTGGAGGTCCTTACAATAACAGTGGTGTGGTTATGTTTGCTCCACCACTTTCCAAAGCTGACATATGGGGACCTCTTCTAGTCCATAAAATGTATAACTGTAAAATTATCATATCTCAGCTTTGGGATGAGATAGGCTGACATAAATCACACCCCTGTGTAAGTCAGGGCCTCCTTAATCAACAACATGAATTTGGAAAAAATCTGAGTCGGTCAAAAATTTTGTCTGAAAAAACACATAGGGGTACCCCTTAGTATTTTTTTGGTGAAAAATGTGACCAACTCAGATCTTCATCAAACTCACACAGTGTGTCTTGGAGGCCCTGACAAAAACAGTGGTGTGGTTATTTTTGCTCCACCACTTTCCAAAGCTGACATATGGGGACCTCTTCTAGTCCATAAAATGTATAACTGTAAAATTTTCATAACTCATCTTTGAGATGAGATAGACTGACATAAATCACACCCCTGTGTAAGTCAGGGCCTCCTTAATCAACAACATGAATTTGGAAGAAATCTGAGTCGGTCAAAAATTTTGTCTGAAAAAACACAAAGGGGTACCCCTTAGTATTTTTTTGGGTGAAAAATGTGACCAACTCAGATCTTCATCAAACTCACACAGTGTGTCTTCGAGGTCCTGACAACAACAGTGGTGTGGTTATTTTTGCTCCACCACTTTCCAAAGCTGACATAGGGGGACCTCTTCTAGTCCATAAAATGTATAACTGTAAAATTATCATATCTCAGCTTTAGGATGAGATAGGCTGACATAAATCACACCCATGTGTAAGTCAAGGCCTCCTTAATCAACAACGTGAATTTGGAAAAAATCTGAGTCGGTCAAAAATTTTGTCTGAAAAAACACAAAGGGGTACCCCTTAGTATTTTTTTGGGTGAAAAATGTGACCAACTCAGATCTTCATCAAACTCACACAGTGTGTCTTCGAGGTCCTGACAACAACAGTGGTGTGGTTATTTTTGCTCCACCACTTTCCAAAGCTGACATAGGGGGACCTCGTCTAGTCCATAAATGTATAACTGTATAATTATCATATCTCAGCTTTGGGATGAGATAGACTGAAAATAATCACACCCCTGTGTAAGCCAGGGCCTCCTTAATCAACAACATGAATTTGGAAGAAATCTGAGTCGGTCAAGAATTTCATCTGAAAAAACACAAAGGGGTACCCCTTAGTATTTTTTTGGGTGAAACATGTGACCAACTCAGATCTTCATCAAACTCACACAGTGTGTCTTGGAGGTCCTGACAACAACAGTGGTGTGGTTATTTTTGCTCCACCACTTTCCAAAGCTGAGATATGGGGACCTCGTCTAGTCCATAAATGTATAACTGTATAATTATCATATCTCAGCTTTGGGATGAGATAGACTGAAAATAATCACACCCCTGTGTAAGCCAGGGCCTCCTTAATCAACAATGTGAATTTGGAAGAAATCTGAGTCGGTCAAGAATTTCATCTGAAAAAACACAAAGGGGTACCCCTTATTCTTTTTTGGGGTGAAAAATGTGACCAACTCAGATCTTCATCAAACTCACACAGTGTGTCTTGGAGGTCCTGACAACAACAGTGGTGTGGTTATTTTTGCTCCACGACTTTCCAAAGCTGACATATGGGGACCTCTTCTAGTCCATAAAATGTATAACTGTAAAATTTTCATAACTCATCTTTGAGATGAGATAGACTGACATAAATCACACTTCTGTGTAAGTCAGGGCCTCCTTAATCAACAACATGAATTTGGAAGAAATCTGAGTCGGTCAAAAATTTTGTCTGAAAAAACACAAAGGGGTACCCCTTAGTATTTTTTTGGTGAAAAATGTGACCAACTCAGATCTTCATCAAACTCACACAGTGTGTCTTGGAGGTCCTTACAATAACAGTGGTGTGGTTATGTTTGCTCCACCACTTTCCAAAGCTGACATATGGGGACCTCTTCTAGTCCATAAAATGTATAACTGTAAAATAATCATATCTCAGCTTTGGGATGAGATAGGCTGAGATAAATCACACCCCTGTGTAAGTCAGGGCCTCCTTAATCAACAACGTGAATTTGGAATAAATCTGAGTCGGTCAAAAATTTTGTCTGAAAAAACACATAGGGGTACCCCTTAGTATTTTTTTGGTGAAAAATGTGACCAACTCAGATCTTCATCAAACTCACACAGTGTGTCTTGGAGGCCCTGACAAAAACAGTGGTGTGGTTATTTTTGCTCCACCACTTTCCAAAGCTGACATATGGGGACCTCTTCTAGTCCATAAAATGTATAACTGTAAAATTTTCATAACTCATCTTTGAGATGAGATAGACTGACATAAATCACACCCCTGTGTAAGTCAGTGCCTCCTTAATCAACAACATGAATTTGGAAGAAATCTGAGTCGGTCAAAAATTTTGTCTGAAAAAACACAAAGGGGTACCCCTTAGTATTTTTTTGGGTGAAAAATGTGACCAACTCAGATCTTCATCAAACTCACACAGTGTGTCTTGGAGGTCCTGACAACAACAGTGGTGTGGTTATTTTTGCTCCACCACTTTCCAAAGCTGAGATATGGGGACCTCGTCTAGTCCATAAATGTATAACTGTATAATTATCATATCTCAGCTTTGGGATGAGATAGACTGAAAATAATCACACCCCTGTGTAAGCCAGGGCCTACTTAATCAACAATGTGAATTTGGAAGAAATCTGAGTCGGTCAAGAATTTCATCTGAAAAAACACAAAGGGGTACCCCTTAGTTTTTTTTGGGGTGAAAAATGTGACCAACTCAGATCTTCATCAAACTCACACAGTGTGTCTTTGAGGTCCTGACAACAACAGTGGTGTGGTTATTTTTGCTCCACCACTTTCCAAAGCTGACATATGGGGACCTCTTCTAGTCCATAAAATGTATAACTGTAAAATTTTCATAACTCATCTTTGAGATGAGATAGACTGACATAAATCACACCCCTGTGTAAGTCAGGGCCTCCTTAATCAACAACATGAATTTGGAAGAAATCTGAGTCGGTCAAAAATTTTGTCTGAAAAAACACAAAGGGGTACCCCTTAGTATTTTTTTGGTGAAAAATGTGACCAACTCAGATCTTCATCAAACTCACACAGTGTGTCTTGGAGGTCCTTACAATAACAGTGGTGTGGTTATGTTTGCTCCACCACTTTCCAAAGCTGACATATGGGGACCTCTTCTAGTCCATAAAATGTATAACTGTAAAATTATCATATCTCAGCTTTGGGATGAGATAGGCTGACATAAATCACACCCCTGTGTAAGTCAGGGCCTCCTTAATCAACAACGTGAATTTGGAAGAAATCTGAGTCGGTCAAGAATTTCATCTGAAAAAACACAAAGGGGTACCCCTTAGTTTTTTTTTGGGTGAAAAATGTGACCAACTCAGATCTTCATCAAACTCACATAGTGTGTCTTCGAGGTCCTGACAACAACAGTGGTGTGGTTATTTTTGCTCCACCACTTTCCAAAGCTGACATAGGGGGACCTCGTCTAGTCCATAAATGTATAACTGTATAATTATCATATCTCAGCTTTGGGATGAGATAGGCTGACACAAATCACACCCCTGTGTAAGTCAAGGCCTCCTTAATCAACAACGTGAATTTGGAATAAATCTGAGTCGGTCAAAAATTTTGTCTGAAAAATCACATAGGGGTACCCCTTAGTATTTTTTTGGTGAAAAATGTGACCAACTCAGATCTTCATCAAACTCACACAGTGTGTCTTGGAGGCCGTGACAAAAACAGTGGTGTGGTTATTTTTGCTCCACCACTTTCCAAAGCTGACATATGGGGACCTCTTCTAGTCCATAAAATGTATAACTGTAAAATTTTCATAACTCATCTTTGAGATGAGATAGACTGACATAAATCACACCCCTGTGTAAGTCAGGGCCTCCTTAATCAACAACATGAATTTGGAAGAAATCTGAGTCGGTCAAAAATTTTGTCTGAAAAAACACAAAGGGGTACCCCTTAGTATTTTTTTGGTGAAAAATGTGACCAACTCAGATCTTCATCAAACTCACACAGTGTGTCTTGGAGGTCCTGACAACAACAGTGGTGTGGTTATTTTTGCTCCACCACTTTCCAAAGCTGAGATATGGGGACCTCGTCTAGTCCATAAATGTATAACTGTATAATTATCATATCTCAGCTTTGGGATGAGATAGACTGAAAATAATCACACCCCTGTGTAAGCCAGGGCCTCCTTAATCAACAATGTGAATTTGGAAGAAATCTGAGTCGGTCAAGAATTTCATCTGAAAAAACACAAAGGGGTACCCCTTAGTTTTTTTTGGGGTGAAAAATGTGACCAACTCAGATCTTCATCAAACTCACACAGTGTGTCTTGGAGGTCCTGACAACAACAGTGGTGTGGTTATTTTTGCTCCACCACTTTCCAAAGCTGACATATGGGGACCTCTTCTAGTCCATAAAATGTATAACTGTAAAATTTTCATAACTCATCTTTGAGATGAGATAGACTGACATAAATCACACCCCTGTGTAAGTCAGGGCCTCCTTAATCAACAACATGAATTTGGAAGAAATCTGAGTCGGTCAAAAATTTTGTCTGAAAAAACACAAAGGGGTACCCCTTAGTATTTTTTTGGTGAAAAATGTGACCAACTCAGATCTTCATCAAACTCACACAGTGTGTCTTGGAGGTCCTTACAATAACAGTGGTGTGGTTATGTTTGCTCCACCACTTTCCAAAGCTGACATATGGGGACCTCTTCTAGTCCATAAAATGTATAACTGTAAAATTATCATATCTCAGCTTTGGGATGAGATAGGCTGACATAAATCACACCCCTGTGTAAGTCAGGGCCTCCTTAATCAACAACATGAATTTGGAAAAAATCTGAGTCGGTCAAAAATTTTGTCTGAAAAAACACATAGGGGTACCCCTTAGTATTTTTTTGGTGAAAAATGTGACCAACTCAGATCTTCATCAAACTCACACAGTGTGTCTTGGAGGCCCTGACAAAAACAGTGGTGTGGTTATTTTTGCTCCACCACTTTCCAAAGCTGACATATGGGGACCTCTTCTAGTCCATAAAATGTATAACTGTAAAATTTTCATAACTCATCTTTGAGATGAGATAGACTGACATAAATCACACCCCTGTGTAAGTCAGGGCCTCCTTAATCAACAACATGAATTTGGAAGAAATCTGAGTCGGTCAAAAATTTTGTCTGAAAAAACACAAAGGGGTACCCCTTAGTATTTTTTTGGGTGAAAAATGTGACCAACTCAGATCTTCATCAAACTCACACAGTGTGTCTTCGAGGTCCTGACAACAACAGTGGTGTGGTTATTTTTGCTCCACCACTTTCCAAAGCTGACATAGGGGGACCTCTTCTAGTCCATAAAATGTATAACTGTAAAATTATCATATCTCAGCTTTAGGATGAGATAGGCTGACATAAATCACACCCATGTGTAAGTCAAGGCCTCCTTAATCAACAACGTGAATTTGGAAAAAATCTGAGTCGGTCAAAAATTTTGTCTGAAAAAACACAAAGGGGTACCCCTTAGTATTTTTTTGGGTGAAAAATGTGACCAACTCAGATCTTCATCAAACTCACACAGTGTGTCTTCGAGGTCCTGACAACAACAGTGGTGTGGTTATTTTTGCTCCACCACTTTCCAAAGCTGACATAGGGGGACCTCGTCTAGTCCATAAATGTATAACTGTATAATTATCATATCTCAGCTTTGGGATGAGATAGACTGAAAATAATCACACCCCTGTGTAAGCCAGGGCCTCCTTAATCAACAACATGAATTTGGAAGAAATCTGAGTCGGTCAAGAATTTCATCTGAAAAAACACAAAGGGGTACCCCTTAGTATTTTTTTGGGTGAAACATGTGACCAACTCAGATCTTCATCAAACTCACACAGTGTGTCTTGGAGGTCCTGACAACAACAGTGGTGTGGTTATTTTTGCTCCACCACTTTCCAAAGCTGAGATATGGGGACCTCGTCTAGTCCATAAATGTATAACTGTATAATTATCATATCTCAGCTTTGGGATGAGATAGACTGAAAATAATCACACCCCTGTGTAAGCCAGGGCCTCCTTAATCAACAATGTGAATTTGGAAGAAATCTGAGTCGGTCAAGAATTTCATCTGAAAAAACACAAAGGGGTACCCCTTATTCTTTTTTGGGGTGAAAAATGTGACCAACTCAGATCTTCATCAAACTCACACAGTGTGTCTTGGAGGTCCTGACAACAACAGTGGTGTGGTTATTTTTGCTCCACGACTTTCCAAAGCTGACATATGGGGACCTCTTCTAGTCCATAAAATGTATAACTGTAAAATTTTCATAACTCATCTTTGAGATGAGATAGACTGACATAAATCACACTTCTGTGTAAGTCAGGGCCTCCTTAATCAACAACATGAATTTGGAAGAAATCTGAGTCGGTCAAAAATTTTGTCTGAAAAAACACAAAGGGGTACCCCTTAGTATTTTTTTGGTGAAAAATGTGACCAACTCAGATCTTCATCAAACTCACACAGTGTGTCTTGGAGGTCCTTACAATAACAGTGGTGTGGTTATGTTTGCTCCACCACTTTCCAAAGCTGACATATGGGGACCTCTTCTAGTCCATAAAATGTATAACTGTAAAATAATCATATCTCAGCTTTGGGATGAGATAGGCTGAGATAAATCACACCCCTGTGTAAGTCAGGGCCTCCTTAATCAACAACGTGAATTTGGAATAAATCTGAGTCGGTCAAAAATTTTGTCTGAAAAAACACATAGGGGTACCCCTTAGTATTTTTTTGGTGAAAAATGTGACCAACTCAGATCTTCATCAAACTCACACAGTGTGTCTTGGAGGCCCTGACAAAAACAGTGGTGTGGTTATTTTTGCTCCACCACTTTCCAAAGCTGACATATGGGGACCTCTTCTAGTCCATAAAATGTATAACTGTAAAATTTTCATAACTCATCTTTGAGATGAGATAGACTGACATAAATCACACCCCTGTGTAAGTCAGTGCCTCCTTAATCAACAACATGAATTTGGAAGAAATCTGAGTCGGTCAAAAATTTTGTCTGAAAAAACACAAAGGGGTACCCCTTAGTATTTTTTTGGGTGAAAAATGTGACCAACTCAGATCTTCATCAAACTCACACAGTGTGTCTTGGAGGTCCTGACAACAACAGTGGTGTGGTTATTTTTGCTCCACCACTTTCCAAAGCTGAGATATGGGGACCTCGTCTAGTCCATAAATGTATAACTGTATAATTATCATATCTCAGCTTTGGGATGAGATAGACTGAAAATAATCACACCCCTGTGTAAGCCAGGGCCTCCTTAATCAACAATGTGAATTTGGAAGAAATCTGAGTCGGTCAAGAATTTCATCTGAAAAAACACAAAGGGGTACCCCTTAGTTTTTTTTGGGGTGAAAAATGTGACCAACTCAGATCTTCATCAAACTCACACAGTGTGTCTTTGGAGGTCCTGACAACAACAGTGGTGTGGTTATTTTTGCTCCACCACTTTCCAAAGCTGACATATGGGGACCTCTTCTAGTCCATAAAATGTATAACTGTAAAATTTTCATAACTCATCTTTGAGATGAGATAGACTGACATAAATCACACCCCTGTGTAAGTCAGGGCCTCCTTAATCAACAACATGAATTTGGAAGAAATCTGAGTCGGTCAAAAATTTTGTCTGAAAAAACACAAAGGGTTAGGGTATTTATCATGAAAGTGGCCTGGAGGACATTGACGGTAGCATGGAAGTGGCCCGTATCTGCAATCCGGCCCGGGTTATAACCACCCCATTCATTTTCCCATAGACATTGTCAAAGCGGCCCGGCCGGACATATCATCAAAGTGGCCCGGTACTGCAACTACAGGGCGGCGGTAGTGAGTGACCGATGGGCACTGGTCAGTGCCTGCACTGCTTCTCATAGGCCACTAGGGGTGTGTTGGACCTGAAAAAATTAATTTTGGGACATAGTGACCGATCGCCATGAAACTTGGTGTGCGGGTCGTAGGTGGACCACCGGTCAGTCTGACAAAATGGCGGCGATGACGTCACTTCCGGTTCGGACTTAGAGGCTAGGGCAGAAACCCGTTTTGTCCACTTCCGGTTCGAAGTGACCGATCGGCTTGAAACTCGGTGGGGGGGTAGCAGGGGGGCCACTGGTCAGTCTGACAAAATGGCGGCCGTGACGTCACTTCCGGTCGGGAGTTATAGGCCGTTTTCTAAAGTCGGTCGTAATATCTCCGCAACGGAGTGACCGATCGACTTGAAACTCGGTGGGGGGGTAGTCGGGGGGGCGATGGTCAGAACGACTGACCACCGGAAGTGACCACTACTTCCTGTTAGGAGTTAGGGGAACTTATCAGCAAAGCGTCCCGCAGGGACGCTTTGCTGATACAATGGGTTTCTATGGGGCTCTTAAGGCGGATCTGTGCAATTCCGCCTTAAGAGCCACCCTTTCAACGCGATCGGTTTCTATTCGTTCTTTTGCGGTTTTCTCGGCGTAGGAAGGTCGAAAAATTCTGAAACTCGGCGTACGGGACCCTGGCGCCCCCAGGAGTCGTAGGGAATTTTTTGGTGAATTGTCGCGAAACGATCGACGAGTTATTAGCGAAAAACCGAAATTCGTAAATTACGAATTTCGCAGGAACGTCGTAGAAACGCCAAATTCGACACGTAGGACCGGAGGGGGCTCAGGAAACACATATTAAAATTTGGGAATTTTACGCGAAACGGTCGACGAGTTATTAGCGAAAAACCGATTGAGCGTACGCTTAGGAAGGTCGAAAAAATCTGAAATTTGGTACGGGCGACCGCGCCCCCCTCAGGAACGACATATTAAAATTTGGGAACTTTAGGTGAAACGGTCGACGAGTTATTCGCGAAAAACCGATCAAGCGTACGCTTACGAAGTTCGTAAAATTACGAAACTTTGCACACGGGTCCGGGGTAGGCTCAGGAAGGACATATTAAGATTTGGGAATTTTAGGTGCAACGGTCGACGAGTTATTCGCGAAAAACGGATTGAGCGTACGCTTACGAAGTTCGTAAAATTACGAAACGGTGCACAACCGGCCAGGGGCGTGCCCAGGAACGACATATTAAAATGAGGTGACCCTAGGACGATGACCCCAAAAGTTGTTGAAAAAACACAAGATGAGGTCTGTGGCCCAGTTGCTTTCTGGGGTCAAAGGTCACTTAGGAACGTCACAGGGTCGCGGGATTCGGGTGGGGCAGAGGTCTTGACGCTGGGAACAACATATTTGAAGATGGTGACCTTAGGCCAAAAGATGAAGGAGATATGACCCCAAAGCTCATCCAAAAATCACACTTGTAGTTATGAGGCCCAGTTGCTTTCTGGGGTCAAAGGTCACTTAGGAACGTCACAGGGTCGCGGGATTCGGGTGGGGCAGAGGTCTCGACCCTGGGAACAACATATCCGAAGATGGTGACCCTAGGCCAAAAGATGGAGGAGATATGACCCCAAAGGTCATCTAAAAAGCGCAGGATGCGTTTTGAGGCCTAGTGGTTTTCTGGGGTCAAAGGTCACTTATGAAACGTCCCAGGGTCGCGGGATTCGGGTGGGTCAAAGGTCCCGACCCTGGAAACAACATACTAGAAGATGGTGACCCTAGGCCCAAGGGTCAGGGACTTATGAATTTTTAAAAAGTGACCATATCACCAAAGTGTCCCAGGACATTTTAACAATATTTTCCCCTAACCCCCTAACCAAATTCGTATAAACATCGTTTTTACACCTTCTTTCTGCTTGTAACTGTGTAATAACACCTCAGGGGGCCCAAGGGGACAATGTGGAATGGCACCTGGGGGCCCTGGGCCCCCTCGAAAAAAAATGGCCTTTTTACGGGACTTTGACCGCGGAAGCCTCTTAGATGGTATGCCCGCAAGACCCTCCTGATGTTCAAAGTTGAAAAAGTGGGTCCCGACTTGCTTTTTGGCTCCCGGAGGGCCCCGGAAGGTCGGAGAGCCACCAAATTTCACAGGCCGGACCGGGGCACCCTCACGAACAACATATTGAAATCTGGTGATCCTAGGTCGAAAGGTCGAGGAGTTACGGTCGAAAAGGCGACCGGCGATAGGTCGCCGGGGTCGGGGAACGCTCAGGAAGGTCGTAGAGCCACGAAATTTTACATGCAGGACCGGGGCACCCTCAGGAAAGACATATTAAAATCTGGTGGTCCTAGGTGAAAAGGTGTAGGAGTTATGGCCAAAAAGCAAATTTTTGATTTGAGGCCCTTAAGGTGGTATGGGCCCCATACCACCTTAAGACGTGACCCCACGGGGTCGTGGGTATAGTATGTGATGGGTGGTGACCCCACGACCTGTGCCCTACATTTTGGTGACCCTAGGCCAAAAGATGGAGGAGATATGACCCCAAAGGTTACTAAAAAGCGCAGGATGCGTTTTGAGGCCTAGTGTCTTTTTGGGGTCAAAGGTCACTTAGGAACGTCCCAGGGTCGCGGGATTCGGGTGGGTCAAAGGTCCCGACCCGGGGAACAACATATGTGAATATGGTGACCCTAGGCCCAAGGGTCAGGGACTTGTGAATTTTTAAAGAAGTGAATATATGAGCAATCCTTCCTGGGACACTTTGGTGATATTTTCCCCTAACCCCCTAACCCGGGTTGTATTACCAAAACGTCCCGGGTCTTTTAAGGCGGATCTGTGCAATTCCACCTTAAGAGGATGCACCTCTTCAATGCAATGGCTTTCTACTCGTTCTTTTGCGTTTTTTGCGGTTTTCGGGGTCCAGGAAGGGCGGAAAATTCTGAAACTTAGCGTACGGGACCCTGGCGCCCCCAGGAATCGCACGTAATTTTTTGGTGAATTGTCGCGAAACGATCGACGAGTTATTAGCGAAAAACCGAAATTCGTGATTTACGAATTTCGCAGGAACGTCGTAGAAACACCAAATTCGACACGCAGGACCGGGATAGGCTCAGGAAACACATATTAAAATTTGGGAATTTTACGCGAAACGATCGACGAGTTATTAGCGAAAAACCGATCGAGCGTACGCTTAGGAAGGTCGAAAAAATCTGAAATTTGGTACGGGCGACCGCGCCCCCCTCAGGAACGACATATTAAAATTTGGGAATTTTAGGTCAAACGGTTGACGAGTTATTTGCGATTAAAAAGAACAGGACATATTTGCAATACAACCCAGGTTAGGGGGTTAGGGGATAATATTAGCAATGTGTCCCATCGATTCTAGCACGCTTAGGACGGTCGAAAAAATCTGAAATTTGGTACGGGCGACCGCGCCACCCTCAGGAACGACATATTAAAATTTGGGAACTTTAGGTGAAACGGTCGACGAGTTATTCGCGAAAAACCGATCGAGCGTACGCTTACGAAGTTCGTAAAATTACGAAACTTTGCACACGGGTCCAGGGTAGGCTCAGGAAGGACATATTAAGATTTGGGAATTTTAGGTGCAACGGTCGACGAGTTATTCGCGAAAAACGGATTGAGCGTACGCTTACGAAGTTCGTAAAATTACGAAACGGTGCACAACCGGCCAGGGGCGTGCCCAGGAACGACATATTAAAATGAGGTGACCCTAGGACGATGACCCCAAAAGTTGTTGAAAAAACACAAGATGAGGTCTGTGGCCCAGTTGCTTTCTGGGGTCAAAGGTCACTTAAGAACGTCACAGGGTCGCGGGATTCGGGTGGGGCAGAGGTCTTGACGCTGGGAACAACATATTTGAAGATGGTGACCTTAGGCCAAAAGATGAAGGAGATATGACCCCAAAGCTCATCCAAAAATCACACTTGTAGTTATGAGGCCCAGTTGCTTTCTGGGGTCAAAGGTCACTTAGGAACGTCACAGGGTCGCGGGATTCGGGTGGGGCAGAGGTCTCGACGCTGGGAACAACATATCCGAAGATGGTGACCCTAGGCCAAAAGATGGAGGAGATATGACCCCAAAGGTCATCTAAAAAGCGCAGGATGCGTTTTGAGGCCTAGTGGTTTTCTGGGGTCAAAGGTCACTTAGGAACGTCCCAGGGTCGCGGGATTCGGGTGGGTCAAAGGTCCCGACCCTGGAAACAACATACTAGAAGATGGTGACCCTAGGCCCAAGGGTCAGGGACTTATGAATTTTTAAAAAGTGACCATATCACCAAAGTGTCCCAGGACATTTTAACAATATTTTCCCCTAACCCCCTAACCAAATTCGTATAAACATCGTTTTTACACCTTCTTTCTGCTTGTAACTGTGTAATAACACCTCAGGGGGCCCAAGGGGACAATGTGGAATGGCACCTGGGGGCCCTGGGCCCCCTCGAAAAAAAATGGCCTTTTTACGGGACTTTGACCGCGGAAGCCTCTTAGATGGTATGCCCGCAAGACCCTCCTGATGTTCAAAGTTGAAAAAGTGGGTCCCGACTTGCTTTTTGGCTCCCGGAGGGCCCCGGAAGGTCGGAGAGCCACCAAATTTCACAGGCCGGACCGGGGCACCCTCACGAACAACATATTGAAATCTGGTGATCCTAGGTCGAAAGGTCGAGGAGTTACGGTCGAAAAGGCGACCGGCGATAGGTCGCCGGGGTCGGGGAACGCTCAGGAAGGTCGTAGAGCCACGAAATTTTACATGCAGGACCGGGGCACCCTCAGGAAAGACATATTAAAATCTGGTGGTCCTAGGTGAAAAGGTGTAGGAGTTATGGCCAAAAAGCAAATTTTTGATTTGAGGCCCTTAAGGTGGTATGGGCCCCATACCACCTTAAGACGTGACCCCACGGGGTCGTGGGTATAGTATGTGATGGGTGGTGACCCCACGACCTGTGCCCTACATTTTGGTGACCCTAGGCCAAAAGATGGAGGAGATATGACCCCAAAGGTTACTAAAAAGCGCAGGATGCGTTTTGAGGCCTAGTGTCTTTTTGGGGTCAAAGGTCACTTAGGAACGTCCCAGGGTCGCGGGATTCGGGTGGGTCAAAGGTCCCGACCCGGGGAACAACATATGTGAATATGGTGACCCTAGGCCCAAGGGTCAGGGACTTGTGAATTTTTAAAGAAGTGAATATATGAGCAATCCTTCCTGGGACACTTTGGTGATATTTTCCCCTAACCCCCTAACCCGGGTTGTATTACCAAAACGTCCCGGGTCTTTTAAGGCGGATCTGTGCAATTCCACCTTAAGAGGATGCACCTCTTCAATGCAATCGCGTTGTATTCGTTCCTTTGCGTTAATTGCGGTTTTTGGAGCACAGGAAGGTCGGAAAATTCTGAAATTTAGCGTACGGGACCCTGGCGCCCCCAGGAATCGCACGTAATTTTTTGGTGAATTGTCGCGAAACGATCGACGAGTTATTAGCGAAAAACCGAAATTCGCGATTTACGAATTTTGCAGGAACGTCGTAGAAACACCAAATTCGACACGCAGGACCGGGATAGGCTCAGGAAACACATATTAAAATTTGGGAATTTTACGCGAAACGATCGACGAGTTATTAGCGAAAAACAAATCGAGCGTACGCTTAGGAAGGTCGAAAAAATCTGAAATTTGGTACGTGCGACCGCGCCACCCTCAGGAAGGACATATTAAAATTTGGGAATTTTAGGTCAAAAGGTTGACGAGTTATTCGCGATAAATGATCGAGCGTACGTTTACGAAGTTCGTAAAATCACGAAATGGTGCAAACCGGACAGCCGGGTTACACGCACGATGAGGAAGGACATATTAAAATTTGGGAATTTTTCGTGAAACGATCGACGAGTTATTCGCGAAAAACCGATCGAGCGAAATACTTAGGCAGGCACAGGAAGGCGCAGGTAGGTCGTAGAGCCACGGTACAGGTGAGCGGGCCACGCCCAGGAACGACATATTAAAATTTGGGAACTTTAGGTGAAACGGTCGACGAGTTATTGGCAAAAAACCGATTGAGCGTACGCTTACGAAGTTCGTAAAATTACGAAACTTTGCACACGGGTCCGGCCCATCCTCAGGAAGGTCCTATTAAAATTTGGGATTTTTAGGTCAAACGGTCGACGAGTTATTGGCGAACAACGGATCGAGCGTACGCTTACGAAGTTCGTAAAATTACGAAACTTTGCACACGGGTCCGGCCCATCCTCAGGAAGGTCAAATTAAAATTTGGGAATTTTAGGTCAAACGGTCGACGAGTTATGGGCAAAAGAAAAAAATTCGTTAAATCGCCGCCATATTGGGTGGGGGGGTCGTGGGCGGGCCCGTGGTTACGCTGACCGAGTATGAAGCCAATCTGTGACTATATCACCAAAGTGTCCCGGACGCATTGACAATATGGTCCCTAACCTCCTAACAGGAAGTAGCGGTCACTTCCTGTGGTCAGTCAGACTGACCAGTACCCCCCCCCCCCAGCACCAAGGATCAAGCCAATAGGTCACTACGTCATCAAAGTGTTCTGGGAGGCTTTGATAACGCAACAGCTGGTGGCCATCGGTCACTATATCATCAAAGTGTCCTGGGACGCTTTGACAATACAACATCTGTAATCAGGTTCCACCTTAAGAGTTCCACCTTAACTGACGTTGGCACGTGACTTTCGGTCATCTCGGACCCGCTGACCACTCGAACGGTCGATCGTTAGGATAGGGGCAACAGCTGGTGGCCATCGGTCACCATATCATCAAAGTGTCCTGGGACGCTTTGACAATACAACATCTGTAATCAGGTTCCACCTTAACAGTTCCACCTTAACTGACGTTGGCACGTGACTTACGGTCATCTCGGACCCGCTGACCACTCGAACGGTCGACCGTTAGGATAGGGGCAACAGCTAGTGGCCATCGGTCACCATATCATCAAAGTGTCCTGGGACGCTTTGACAATACAACATCTGTAATCAGGTTCCACCTTAACAGTTCCACCTTAACTGACGTTGGCACGTGACTTCCGGTCATCTCGGACCCGCTGACCACTCGAACGGTCGATCGTTAGGATAGGGGCAACAGCTGGTGGCCATCGGTCACCATATCATCAAAGTGTCCTGGGACGCTTTGACAATACAACATCTGTAATCAGGTTCCACCTTAACAGTTCCACCTTAACTGACGTTGGCACGTGACTTCCGGTCATCTCGGACCCGCTGACCACTCGAACGGTCGACCGTTAGGAGACTAGGGGCATTTATTAGCGTTGCGTCCCGTCATATTAGCAATGCGGCATGCCCATGGTGACCAACACGACGCCCCCTGATGGATGGACTCGGGTATGAGGTGGTGAGTCGTGCCAGTCCAAGTTGGTATCAGCAATCCGTCCAGGAAGTCCACATTGACGATATAGGAAGTCAGCCGACTGGCACAGCGCGTATGGTCTGCCACTGTTTGCATTGCAACGACTTTCGAAAAATTCCCTACGAGAGCCGAAAGGAGGTAGGTTGACAGGACCACTGCAGGGTTGAAGTGGGGCGTGGCCTCTTTCGATAGAGGGGCGGGACTTGCCCGAGCTCCCCCTAGTGGCCGAGAAATAAGCGTTCAAAAAATCGTCTATGGGATTTTCCATTCATTTTTTTTTTTCGTCCAAATGACTCCAAATTCGGTCAGGTCAGTCCTGTGGGCCTCTAATACACAACCCTAGCTCCACAGAGCTCCACATAACTGTGGGACTCACTGGGGCCCCTGGGCCGCTTTCATGATATGGTCCCTAATTAGGGGTACCCCTTAGTATTTTTTTGGTGAAAAATGTGACCAACTCAGATCTTCATCAAACTCACACAGTGTGTCTTGGAGGTCCTTACAATAACAGTGGTGTGGTTATGTTTGCTCCACCACTTTCCAAAGCTGACATATGGGGACCTCTTCTAGTCCATAAAATGTATAACTGTAAAATTATCATATCTCAGCTTTGGGATGAGATAGGCTGACATAAATCACACCCCTGTGTAAGTCAGGGCCTCCTTAATCAACAACGTGAATTTGGAAGAAATCTGAGTCGGTCAAGAATTTCATCTGAAAAAACACAAAGGGGTACCCCTTAGTTTTTTTTTGGGTGAAAAATGTGACCAACTCAGATCTTCATCAAACTCACACAGTGTGTCTTGGAGGTCCTGACAACAACAGTGGTGTGGTTATTTTTGCTCCACCACTTTCCAAAGCTGACATATGGGGACCTCTTCTAGTCCATAAAATGTATAACTGTAAAATTTTCATAACTCATCTTTGAGATGAGATAGACTGACATAAATCACACCCCTGTGTAAGTCAGGGCCTCCTTAATCAACAACATGAATTTGGAAAAAATCTGAGTCGGTCAAAAATTTTGTCTGAAAAAACACATAGGGGTACCCCTTAGTATTTTTTTGGTGAAAAATGTGACCAACTCAGATCTTCATCAAACTCACACAGTGTGTCTTGGAGGCCCTGACAAAAACAGTGGTGTGGTTATTTTTGCTCCACCACTTTCCAAAGCTGACATATGGGGACCTCTTCTAGTCCATAAAATGTATAACTGTAAAATTTTCATAACTCATCTTTGAGATGAGATAGACTGACATAAATCACACCCCTGTGTAAGTCAGGGCCTCCTTAATCAACAACATGAATTTGGAAGAAATCTGAGTCGGTCAAAAATTTTGTCTGAAAAAACACAAAGGGGTACCCCTTAGTATTTTTTTGGGTGAAAAATGTGACCAACTCAGATCTTCATCAAACTCACACAGTGTGTCTTCGAGGTCCTGACAACAACAGTGGTGTGGTTATTTTTGCTCCACCACTTTCCAAAGCTGACATAGGGGGACCTCGTCTAGTCCATAAATGTATAACTGTATAATTATCATATCTCAGCTTTGGGATGAGATAGGCTGACACAAATCACACCCCTGTGTAAGTCAAGGCCTCCTTAATCAACAACGTGAATTTGGAAGAAATCTGAGTCGGTCAAGAATTTCGTCTGAAAAAACACAAAAGGGTACCCCTTAGTATTTTTTTGGTGAAAAATGTGACCAACTCAGATCTTCATCAAACTCACACAGTGTGTCTTGGAGGTCCTGACAACAACAGTGGTGTGGTTATTTTTACTCCACCACTTTCCAAAGCTGACATAGGGGGACCTCGTCTAGTCCATAAATGTATAACTGTATAATTATCATATCTCAGCTTTGGGATGAGATAGACTGAAAATAATCACACCCCTGTGTAAGCCAGGGCCTCCTTAATCAACAACATGAATTTGGAAGAAATCTGAGTCGGTCAAGAATTTCATCTGAAAAAACACAAAGGGGTACCCCTTAGTATTTTTTTGGGTGAAACATGTGACCAACTCAGATCTTCATCAAACTCACACAGTGTGTCTTGGAGGTCCTGACAACAACAGTGGTGTGGTTATTTTTGCTCCACCACTTTCCAAAGCTGAGATATGGGGACCTCGTCTAGTCCATAAATGTATAACTGTATAATTATCATATCTCAGCTTTGGGATGAGATAGACTGAAAATAATCACACCCCTGTGTAAGCCAGGGCCTCCTTAATCAACAATGTGAATTTGGAAGAAATCTGAGTCGGTCAAGAATTTCATCTGAAAAAACACA
Organism: Hoplias malabaricus; assembly: GCF_029633855.1. Taxonomy (NCBI): domain Eukaryota; kingdom Metazoa; phylum Chordata; class Actinopteri; order Characiformes; family Erythrinidae; genus Hoplias; species Hoplias malabaricus. The sequence continues at coordinate 34,055,840 of NC_089816.1, forward strand.
AAGGGGTACCCCTTAGTTTTTTTTGGGGTGAAAAATGTGACCAACTCAGATCTTCATCAAACTCACACAGTGTGTCTTGGAGGTCCTGACAACAACAGTGGTGTGGTTATTTTTGCTCCACGACTTTCCAAAGCTGACATATGGGGACCTCTTCTAGTCCATAAAATGTATAACTGTAAAATTTTCATAACTCATCTTTGAGATGAGATAGACTGACATAAATCACACCCCTGTGTAAGTCAGGGCCTCCTTAATCAACAACATGAATTTGGAAGAAATCTGAGTCGGTCAAAAATTTTGTCTGAAAAAACACAAAGGGGTACCCCTTAGTATTTTTTTGGTGAAAAATGTGACCAACTCAGATCTTCATCAAACTCACACAGTGTGTCTTGGAGGTCCTTACAATAACAGTGGTGTGGTTATGTTTGCTCCACCACTTTCCAAAGCTGACATATGGGGACCTCTTCTAGTCCATAAAATGTATAACTGTAAATTTATCATATCTCAGCTTTGGGATGAGATAGGCTGACATAAATCACACCCCTGTGTAAGTCAGGGCCTCCTTAATCAACAACGTGAATTTGGAAGAAATCTGAGTCGGTCAAAAATTTTGTCTGAAAAAACACAAAGGGGTACCCCTTAGTATTTTTTTGGTGAAAAATGTGACCAACTCAGATCTTCATCAAACTCACACAGTGTGTCTTGGAGGTCCTTACAATAACAGTGGTGTGGTTATGTTTGCTCCACCACTTTCCAAAGCTGACATATGGGGACCTCTTCTAGTCCATAAAATGTATAACTGTAAATTTATCATATCTCAGCTTTGGGATGAGATAGGCTGACATAAATCACACCCCTGTGTAAGTCAGGGCCTCCTTAATCAACAACGTGAATTTGGAAGAAATCTGAGTCGGTCAAGAATTTCATCTGAAAAAACACAAAGGGGTACCCCTTAGTTTTTTTTTGGGTGAAAAATGTGACCAACTCAGATCTTCATCAAACTCACACAGTGTGTCTTGGAGGTCCTGACAACAACAGTGGTGTGGTTATTTTTGCTCCACCACTTTCCAAAGCTGACATATGGGGACCTCTTCTAGTCCATAAAATGTATAACTGTAAAATTTTCATAACTCATCTTTGAGATGAGATAGACTGACATAAATCACACCCCTGTGTAAGTCAGGGCCTCCTTAATCAACAACATGAATTTGGAATAAATCTGAGTCGGTCAAAAATTTTGTCTGAAAAAACACATAGGGGTACCCCTTAGTATTTTTTTGGTGAAAAATGTGACCAACTCAGATCTTCATCAAACTCACACAGTGTGTCTTGGAGGCCCTGACAAAAACAGTGGTGTGGTTATTTTTGCTCCACCACTTTCCAAAGCTGACATATGGGGACCTCTTCTAGTCCATAAAATGTATAACTGTAAAATTTCCATAACTCATCTTTGAGATGAGATAGACTGACATAAATCACACCCTTGTGTAAGTCAGGGCCTCCTTAATCAACAACATGAATTTGGAAGAAATCTGAGTCGGTCAAAAATTTTGTCTGAAAAAACACAAAGGGGTACCCCTTAGTATTTTTTTGGGTGAAAAATGTGACCAACTCAGATCTTCATCAAACTCACACAGTGTGTCTTCGAGGTCCTGACAACAACAGTGGTGTGGTTATTTTTGCTCCACCACTTTCCAAAGCTGACATAGGGGGACCTCGTCTAGTCCATAAATGTATAACTGTATAATTATCATATCTCAGCTTTGGGACGAGATAGGCTGACACAAATCACACCCCTGTGTAAGTCAAGGCCTCCTTAATCAACAACGTGAATTTGGAAGAAATCTGAGTCGGTCAAGAATTTCGTCTGAAAAAACACAAAAGGGTACCCCTTAGTATTTTTTTTGGTGAAAAATGTGACCAACTCAGATCTTCATCAAACTCACACAGTGTGTCTTGGAGGTCCTGACAACAACAGTGGTGTGGTTATTTTTACTCCACCACTTTCCAAAGCTGACATAGGGGGACCTCGTCTAGTCCATAAAATGTATAACTGTATAATTATCATATCTCAGCTTTGGGATGAGATAGACTGAAAATAATCACACCCCTGTGTAAGCCAGGGCCTCCTTAATCAACAACATTAATTTGGAAGAAATCTGAGTCGGTCAAGAATTTCATCTGAAAAAACACAAAGGGGTACCCCTTAGTATTTTTTTGGGTGAAACATGTGACCAACTCAGATCTTCATCAAACTCACACAGTGTGTCTTGGAGGTCCTGACAACAACAGTGGTGTGGTTATGTTTGCTCCACCACTTTCCAAAGCTGACATATGGGGACCTCTTCTAGTCCATAAAATGTATAACTGTAAATTTATCATATCTCAGCTTTGGGATGAGATAGGCTGACATAAATCACACCCCTGTGTAAGTCAGGGCCTCCTTAATCAACAACGTGAATTTGGAAGAAATCTGAGTCGGTCAAAAATTTCATCTGAAAAAACACAAAGGGGTACCCCTTAGTTTTTTTTTGGGTGAAAAATGTGACCAACTCAGATCTTCATCAAACTCACACAGTGTGTCTTGGAGGTCCTGACAACAACAGTGGTGTGGTTATTTTTGCTCCACCACTTTCCAAAGCTGACATATGGGGACCTCTTCTAGTCCATAAAATGTATAACTGTATAATTTCCATAACTCATCTTTGAGATGAGATAGACTGACATAAATCACACCCTTGTGTAAGTCAGGGCCTCCTTAATCAACAACGTGAATTTGGAAGAAATCTGAGTCGGTCAAGAATTTCGTCTGAAAAAACACAAAAGGGTACCCCTTAGTATTTTTTTGGTGAAAAATGTGACCAACTCAGATCTTCATCAAACTCACACAGTGTGTCTTGGAGGTCCTGACAACAACAGTGGTGTGGTTATTTTTACTCCACCACTTTCCAAAGCTGACATAGGGGGACCTCGTCTAGTCCATAAATGTATGACTGTATAATTATCATATCTCAGCTTTGGGATGAGATAGACTGAAAATAATCACACCCCTGTGTAAGCCAGGGCCTCCTTAATCAACAACATTAATTTGGAAGAAATCTGAGTCGGTCAAGAATTTCATCTGAAAAAACACAAAGGGGTACCCCTTAGTATTTTTTTGGGTGAAAAATGTGACCAACTCAGATCTTCATCAAACTCACACAGTGTGTCTTGGAGGTCCTGATAACAACAGTGGTGTGGTTATTTTTGCTCCACCACTTTCCAAAGCTGACATATGGGGACCTCTTCTAGTCCATAAAATGTATAACTGTAAAATTTTCATAACTCATCTTTGAGATGAGATAGACTGACATAAATCACACCCCTGTGTAAGTCAGGGCCTCCTTAATCAACAACATGAATTTGGAATAAATCTGAGTCGGTCAAAAATTTTGTCTGAAAAAACACATAGGGGTACCCCTTAGTATTTTTTTGGTGAAAAATGTGACCAACTCAGATCTTCATCAAACTCACACAGTGTGTCTTGGAGGCCCTGACAACAACAGTGGTGTGGTTATTTTTGCTCCACCACTTTCCAAAGCTGACATATGGGGACCTCTTCTAGTCCATAAAATGTATAACTGTAAAATTTTCATAACTCATCTTTGAGATGAGATAGACTGACATAAATCACACGCCTGTGTAAGTCAGGGCCTCCTTAATCAACAACATGAATTTGGAAGAAATCTGAGTCGGTCAAAAATTTTGTCTGAAAAAACACAAAGGGGTACCCCTTAGTATTTTTTTGGGTGAAAAATGTGACCAACTCAGATCTTCATCAAACTCACACAGTGTGTCTTGGAGGTCCTGACAACAACAGTGGTGTGGTTATTTTTGCTCCACCACTTTCCAAAGCTGACATAGGGGGACCTCGTCTAGTCCATAAATGTATAACTGTATAATTATCATATCTCAGCTTTGGGATGAGATAGACTGAAAATAATCACACCCCTGTGTAAGCCAGGGCCTCCTTAATCAACAACATTAATTTGGAAGAAATCTGAGTCGGTCAAGAATTTCATCTGAAAAAACACAAAGGGGTACCCCTTAGTATTTTTTTTGGGTGAAAAATGTGACCAACTCAGATCTTCATCAAACTCACACAGTGTGTCTTGGAGGTCCTGACAACAACAGTGGTGTGGTTATTTTTGCTCCACCACTTTCCAAAGCTGAGATATGGGGACCTCGTCTAGTCCATAAATGTATAACTGTATAATTATCATATCTCAGATTTGGGATGAGATAGACTGAAAATAATCACACCCCTGTGTAAGCCAGGGCCTCCTTACTCAACAATGTGAATTTGGAAGAAATCTGAGTCGGTCAAGAATTTCATCTGAAAAAACACAAAGGGGTACCCCTTAGTTTTTTTTGGGGTGAAAAATGTGACCAACTCAGATCTTCATCAAACTCACACAGTGTGTCTTGGAGGTCCTGACAACAACAGTGGTGTGGTTATTTTTGCTCCACCACTTTCCAAAGCTGACATATGGGGACCTCTTCTAGTCCATAAAATGTATAACTGTAAAATTTTCATAACTCATCTTTGAGATGAGATAGACTGACATAAATCACACCCCTGTGTAAGTCAGGGCCTCCTTAATCAACAACATGAATTTGGAAGAAATCTGAGTCGGTCAAAAATTTTGTCTGAAAAAACACAAAGGGGTACCCCTTAGTATTTTTTTGGTGAAAAATGTGACCAACTCAGATCTTCATCAAACTCACACAGTGTGTCTTGGAGGTCCTTACAATAACAGTGGTGTGGTTATGTTTGCTCCACCACTTTCCAAAGCTGACATATGGGGACCTCTTCTAGTCCATAAAATGTATAACTGTAAAATAATCATATCTCAGCTTTGGGATGAGATAGGCTGAGATAAATCACACCCCTGTGTAAGTCAGGGCCTCCTTAATCAACAACGTGAATTTGGAAGAAATCTGAGTCGGTCAAGAATTTCATCTGAAAAAACACAAAGGGGTACCCCTTAGTTTTCTTTTGGGTGAAAAATGTGACCAACTCAGATCTTCATCAAACTCACACAGTGTGTCTGGGAGGTCCTGATAACAACAGTGGTGTGGTTATTTTTGCTCCACCACTTTCCAAAGCTGACATATGGGGACCTCTTCTAGTCCATAAAATGTATAACTGTAAAATTTTCATAACTCATCTTTGAGATGAGATAGACTGACATAAATCACACCCCTGTGTAAGTCAGGGCCTCCTTAATCAACAACATGAATTTGGAATAAATCTGAGTCGGTCAAAAATTTTGTCTGAAAAAACACATAGGGGTACCCCTTAGTATTTTTTTGGTGAAAAATGTGACCAACTCAGATCTTCATCAAACTCACACAGTGTGTCTTGGAGGCCCTGACAACAACAGTGGTGTGGTTATTTTTGCTCCACCACTTTCCAAAGCTGACATATGGGGACCTCTTCTAGTCCATAAAATGTATAACTTTAAAATTTTCATAACTCATCTTTGAGATGAGATAGACTGACATAAATCACACCCCTGTGTAAGTCAGGGCCTCCTTAATCAACAACATGAATTTGGAAGAAATCTGAGTCGGTCAAAAATTTTGTCTGAAAAAACACAAAGGGGTACCCCTTAGTATTTTTTTGGGTGAAAAATGTGACCAACTCAGATCTTCATCAAACTCACACAGTGTGTCTTGGAGGTCCTGACAACAACAGTGGTGTGGTTATTTTTGCTCCACCACTTTCCAAAGCTGACATAGGGGGACCTCGTCTAGTCCATAAATGTATAACTGTATAATTATCATATCTCAGCTTTGGGATGAGATAGACTGAAAATAATCACACCCCTGTGTAAGCCAGGGCCTCCTTAATCAACAACATTAATTTGGAAGAAATCTGAGTCGGTCAAGAATTTCATCTGAAAAAACACAAAGGGGTACCCCTTAGTATTTTTTTTGGGTGAAAAATGTGACCAACTCAGATCTTCATCAAACTCACACAGTGTGTCTTGGAGGTCCTGACAACAACAGTGGTGTGGTTATTTTTGCTCCACCACTTTCCAAAGCTGAGATATGGGGACCTCGTCTAGTCCATAAATGTATAACTGTATAATTATCATATCTCAGCTTTGGGATGAGATAGACTGAAAATAATCACACCCCTGTGTAAGCCAGGGCCTCCTTACTCAACAATGTGAATATGGAAGAAATCTGAGTCGGTCAAGAATTTCATCTGAAAAAACACAAAGGGGTACCCCTTAGTTTTTTTTTGGGGTGAAAAATGTGACCAACTCAGATCTTCATCAAACTCACACAGTGTGTCTTGGAGGTCCTGACAACAACAGTGGTGTGGTTATTTTTGCTCCACCACTTTCCAAAGCTGACATATGGGGACCTCTTCTAGTCCATAAAATGTATAACTGTAAAATTTTCATAACTCATCTTTGAGATGAGATAGACTGACATAAATCACACCCCTGTGTAAGTCAGGGCCTCCTTAATCAACAACATGAATTTGGAAGAAATCTGAGTCGGTCAAAAATTTTGTCTGAAAAAACACAAAGGGGTACCCCTTAGTATTTTTTTGGTGAAAAATGTGACCAACTCAGATCTTCATCAAACTCACACAGTGTGTCTTGGAGGTCTTTACAATAACAGTGGTGTGGTTATGTTTGCTCCACCACTTTCCAAAGCTGACATATGGGGACCTCTTCTAGTCCATAAAATGTATAACTGTAAAATAATCATATCTCAGCTTTGGGATGAGATAGGCTGAGATAAATCACACCCCTGTGTAAGTCAGGGCCTCCTTAATCAACAACGTGAATTTGGAAGAAATCTGAGTCGGTCAAGAATTTCATCTGAAAAAACACAAAGGGGTACCCCTTAGTTTTTTTTTGGGTGAAAAATGTGACCAACTCAGATCTTCATCAAACTCACACAGTGTGTCTGGGAGGTCCTGATAACAACAGTGGTGTGGTTATTTTTGCTCCACCACTTTCCAAAGCTGACATATGGGGACCTCTTCTAGTCCATAAAATGTATAACTGTAAAATTTTCATAACTCATCTTTGAGATGAGATAGACTGACATAAATCACACCCCTGTGTAAGTCAGGGCCTCCTTAATCAACAACATGAATTTGGAATAAATCTGAGTCGGTCAAAAATTTTGTCTGAAAAAACACATAGGGGTACCCCTTAGTATTTTTTTGGTGAAAAATGTGACCAACTCAGATCTTCATCAAACTCACACAGTGTGTCTTGGAGGCCCTGACAACAACAGTGGTGTGGTTATTTTTGCTCCACCACTTTCCAAAGCTGACATATGGGGACCTCTTCTAGTCCATAAAATGTATAACTGTAAAATTTTCATAACTCATCTTTGAGATGAGATAGACTGACATAAATCACACCCCTGTGTAAGTCAGGGCCTCCTTAATCAACAACATGAATTTGGAAGAAATCTGAGTCGGTCAAAAATTTTGTCTGAAAAAACACAAAGGGGTACCCCTTAGTATTTTTTTGGTGAAAAATGTGACCAACTCAGATCTTCATCAAACTCACACAGTGTGTCTTGGAGGTCCTTACAATAACAGTGGTGTGGTTATGTTTGCTCCACCACTTTCCAAAGCTGACATATGGGGACCTCTTCTAGTCCATAAAATGTATAACTGTAAAATTTTCATAACTCATCTTTGAGATGAGATAGACTGACATAAATCACACCCCTGTGTAAGTCAGGGCCTCCTTAATCAACAACATGAATTTGGAAGAAATCTGAGTCGGTCAAAAATTTTGTCTGAAAAAACACAAAGGGGTACCCCTTAGTATTTTTTTGGGTGAAAAATGTGACCAACTCAGATCTTCATCAAACTCACACAGTGTGTCTTGGAGGTCCTGACAACAACAGTGGTGTGGTTATTTTTGCTCCACCACTTTCCAAAGCTGAGATATGGGGACCTCGTCTAGTCCATAAATGTATAACTGTATAATTATCATATCTCAGCTTTGGGATGAGATAGACTGAAAATAATCACACCCCTGTGTAAGCCAGGGCCTCCTTACTCAACAATGTGAATATGGAAGAAATCTGAGTCGGTCAAGAATTTCATCTGAAAAAACACAAAGGGGTACCCCTTAGTTTTTTTTTGGGGTGAAAAATGTGACCAACTCAGATCTTCATCAAACTCACACAGTGTGTCTTGGAGGTCCTGACAACAACAGTGGTGTGGTTATTTTTGCTCCACCACTTTCCAAAGCTGACATATGGGGACCTCTTCTAGTCCATAAAATGTATAACTGTAAAATTTTCATAACTCATCTTTGAGATGAGATAGACTGACATAAATCACACCCCTGTGTAAGTCAGGGCCTCCTTAATCAACAACATGAATTTGGAAGAAATCTGAGTCGGTCAAAAATTTTGTCTGAAAAAACACAAAGGGGTACCCCTTAGTATTTTTTTGGTGAAAAATGTGACCAACTCAGATCTTCATCAAACTCACACAGTGTGTCTTGGAGGTCTTTACAATAACAGTGGTGTGGTTATGTTTGCTCCACCACTTTCCAAAGCTGACATATGGGGACCTCTTCTAGTCCATAAAATGTATAACTGTAAAATAATCATATCTCAGCTTTGGGATGAGATAGGCTGAGATAAATCACACCCCTGTGTAAGTCAGGGCCTCCTTAATCAACAACGTGAATTTGGAAGAAATCTGAGTCGGTCAAGAATTTCATCTGAAAAAACACAAAGGGGTACCCCTTAGTTTTTTTTTGGGTGAAAAATGTGACCAACTCAGATCTTCATCAAACTCACACAGTGTGTCTGGGAGGTCCTGATAACAACAGTGGTGTGGTTATTTTTGCTCCACCACTTTCCAAAGCTGACATATGGGGACCTCTTCTAGTCCATAAAATGTATAACTGTAAAATTTTCATAACTCATCTTTGAGATGAGATAGACTGACATAAATCACACCCCTGTGTAAGTCAGGGCCTCCTTAATCAACAACATGAATTTGGAATAAATCTGAGTCGGTCAAAAATTTTGTCTGAAAAAACACATAGGGGTACCCCTTAGTATTTTTTTGGTGAAAAATGTGACCAACTCAGATCTTCATCAAACTCACACAGTGTGTCTTGGAGGCCCTGACAACAACAGTGGTGTGGTTATTTTTGCTCCACCACTTTCCAAAGCTGACATATGGGGACCTCTTCTAGTCCATAAAATGTATAACTGTAAAATTTTCATAACTCATCTTTGAGATGAGATAGACTGACATAAATCACACCCCTGTGTAAGTCAGGGCCTCCTTAATCAACAACATGAATTTGGAAGAAATCTGAGTTGGTCAAAAATTTTGTCTGAAAAAACACAAAGGGGTACCCCTTAGTATTTTTTTGGGTGAAAAATGTGACCAACTCAGATCTTCATCAAACTCACACAGTGTGTCTTGGAGGTCCTGACAACAACAGTGGTGTGGTTATTTTTGCTCCACCACTTTCCAAAGCTGACATAGGGGGACCTCGTCTAGTCCATAAATGTATAACTGTATAATTATCATATCTCAGCTTTGGGATGAGATAGACTGAAAATAATCACACCCCTGTGTAAGCCAGGGCCTCCTTAATCAACAACATTAATTTGGAAGAAATCTGAGTCGGTCAAGAATTTCATCTGAAAAAACACAAAGGGGTACCCCTTAGTATTTTTTTTGGGTGAAAAATGTGACCAACTCAGATCTTCATCAAACTCACACAGTGTGTCTTGGAGGTCCTGACAACAACAGTGGTGTGGTTATTTTTGCTCCACCACTTTCCAAAGCTGAGATATGGGGACCTCGTCTAGTCCATAAATGTATAACTGTATAATTATCATATCTCAGATTTGGGATGAGATAGACTGAAAATAATCACACCCCTGTGTAAGCCAGGGCCTCCTTACTCAACAATGTGAATTTGGAAGAAATCTGAGTCGGTCAAGAATTTCATCTGAAAAAACACAAAGGGGTACCCCTTAGTTTTTTTTGGGGTGAAAAATGTGACCAACTCAGATCTTCATCAAACTCACACAGTGTGTCTTGGAGGTCCTGACAACAACAGTGGTGTGGTTATTTTTGCTCCACCACTTTCCAAAGCTGACATATGGGGACCTCTTCTAGTCCATAAAATGTATAACTGTAAAATTTTCATAACTCATCTTTGAGATGAGATAGACTGACATAAATCACACCCCTGTGTAAGTCAGGGCCTCCTTAATCAACAACATGAATTTGGAAGAAATCTGAGTCGGTCAAAAATTTTGTCTGAAAAAACACAAAGGGGTACCCCTTAGTATTTTTTGGTGAAAAATGTGACCAACTCAGATCTTCATCAAACTCACACAGTGTGTCTTGGAGGTCCTTACAATAACAGTGGTGTGGTTATGTTTGCTCCACCACTTTCCAAAGCTGACATATGGGGACCTCTTCTAGTCCATAAAATGTATAACTGTAAAATAATCATATCTCAGCTTTGGGATGAGATAGGCTGAGATAAATCACACCCCTGTGTAAGTCAGGGCCTCCTTAATCAACAACGTGAATTTGGAAGAAATCTGAGTCGGTCAAGAATTTCATCTGAAAAAACACAAAGGGGTACCCCTTAGTTTTTTTTTGGGTGAAAAATGTGACCAACTCAGATCTTCATCAAACTCACACAGTGTGTCTGGGAGGTCCTGATAACAACAGTGGTGTGGTTATTTTTGCTCCACCACTTTCCAAAGCTGACATATGGGGACCTCTTCTAGTCCATAAAATGTATAACTGTAAAATTTTCATAACTCATCTTTGAGATGAGATAGACTGACATAAATCACACCCCTGTGTAAGTCAGGGCCTCCTTAATCAACAACATGAATTTGGAATAAATCTGAGTCGGTCAAAAATTTTGTCTGAAAAAACACATAGGGGTACCCCTTAGTATTTTTTTGGTGAAAAATGTGACCAACTCAGATCTTCATCAAACTCACACAGTGTGTCTTGGAGGCCCTGACAACAACAGTGGTGTGGTTATTTTTGCTCCACCACTTTCCAAAGCTGACATATGGGGACCTCTTCTAGTCCATAAAATGTATAACTTTAAAATTTTCATAACTCATCTTTGAGATGAGATAGACTGACATAAATCACACCCCTGTGTAAGTCAGGGCCTCCTTAATCAACAACATGAATTTGGAAGAAATCTGAGTCGGTCAAAAATTTTGTCTGAAAAAACACAAAGGGGTACCCCTTAGTATTTTTTTTGGGTGAAAAATGTGACCAACTCAGATCTTCATCAAACTCACACAGTGTGTCTTGGAGGTCCTGACAACAACAGTGGTGTGGTTATTTTTGCTCCACCACTTTCCAAAGCTGAGATATGGGGACCTCGTCTAGTCCATAAATGTATAACTGTATAATTATCATATCTCAGCTTTGGGATGAGATAGACTGAAAATAATCACACCCCTGTGTAAGCCAGGGCCTCCTTACTCAACAATGTGAATATGGAAGAAATCTGAGTCGGTCAAGAATTTCATCTGAAAAAACACAAAGGGGTACCCCTTAGTTTTTTTTTGGGGTGAAAAATGTGACCAACTCAGATCTTCATCAAACTCACACAGTGTGTCTTGGAGGTCCTGACAACAACAGTGGTGTGGTTATTTTTGCTCCACCACTTTCCAAAGCTGACATATGGGGACCTCTTCTAGTCCATAAAATGTATAACTGTAAAATTTTCATAACTCATCTTTGAGATGAGATAGACTGACATAAATCACACCCCTGTGTAAGTCAGGGCCTCCTTAATCAACAACATGAATTTGGAAGAAATCTGAGTCGGTCAAAAATTTTGTCTGAAAAAACACAAAGGGGTACCTCTTAGTATTTTTTTGGTGAAAAATGTGACCAACTCAGATCTTCATCAAACTCACACAGTGTGTCTTGGAGGTCCTTACAATAACAGTGGTGTGGTTATGTTTGCTCCACCACTTTCCAAAGCTGACATATGGGGACCTCTTCTAGTCCATAAAATGTATAACTGTAAAATAATCATATCTCAGCTTTGGGATGAGATAGGCTGAGATAAATCACACCCCTGTGTAAGTCAGGGCCTCCTTAATCAACAACGTGAATTTGGAAGAAATCTGAGTCGGTCAAGAATTTCATCTGAAAAAACACAAAGGGGTACCCCTTAGTTTTTTTTTGGGTGAAAAATGTGACCAACTCAGATCTTCATCAAACTCACACAGTGTGTCTGGGAGGTCCTGATAACAACAGTGGTGTGGTTATTTTTGCTCCACCACTTTCCAAAGCTGACATATGGGGACCTCTTCTAGTCCATAAAATGTATAACTGTAAAATTTTCATAACTCATCTTTGAGATGAGATAGACTGACATAAATCACACCCCTGTGTAAGTCAGGGCCTCCTTAATCAACAACATGAATTTGGAATAAATCTGAGTCGGTCAAAAATTTTGTCTGAAAAAACACATAGGGGTACCCCTTAGTATTTTTTTGGTGAAAAATGTGACCAACTCAGATCTTCATCAAACTCACACAGTGTGTCTTGGAGGCCCTGACAACAACAGTGGTGTGGTTATTTTTGCTCCACCACTTTCCAAAGCTGACATATGGGGACCTCTTCTAGTCCATAAAATGTATAACTGTAAAATTTTCATAACTCATCTTTGAGATGAGATAGACTGACATAAATCACACCCCTGTGTAAGTCAGGGCCTCCTTAATCAACAACATGAATTTGGAAGAAATCTGAGTCGGTCAAAAATTTTGTCTGAAAAAACACAAAGGGGTACCCCTTAGTATTTTTTTGGGTGAAAAATGTGACCAACTCAGATCTTCATCAAACTCACACAGTGTGTCTTGGAGGTCCTGACAACAACAGTGGTGTGGTTATTTTTGCTCCACCACTTTCCAAAGCTGACATAGGGGGACCTCGTCTAGTCCATAAATGTATAACTGTATAATTATCATATCTCAGCTTTGGGATGAGATAGACTGAAAATAATCACACCCCTGTGTAAGCCAGGGCCTCCTTAATCAACAACATTAATTTGGAAGAAATCTGAGTCGGTCAAGAATTTCATCTGAAAAAACACAAAGGGGTACCCCTTAGTATTTTTTTTGGGTGAAAAATGTGACCAACTCAGATCTTCATCAAACTCACACAGTGTGTCTTGGAGGTCCTGACAACAACAGTGGTGTGGTTATTTTTGCTCCACCACTTTCCAAAGCTGAGATATGGGGACCTCGTCTAGTCCATAAATGTATAACTGTATAATTATCATATCTCAGCTTTGGGATGAGATAGACTGAAAATAATCACACCCCTGTGTAAGCCAGGGCCTCCTTACTCAACAATGTGAATTTGGAAGAAATCTGAGTCGGTCAAGAATTTCATCTGAAAAAACACAAAGGGGTACCCCTTAGTTTTTTTTGGGGTGAAAAATGTGACCAACTCAGATCTTCATCAAACTCACACAGTGTGTCTTGGAGGTCCTGACAACAACAGTGGTGTGGTTATTTTTGCTCCACCACTTTCCAAAGCTGACATATGGGGACCTCTTCTAGTCCATAAAATGTATAACTGTAAAATTTTCATAACTCATCTTTGAGATGAGATAGACTGACATAAATCACACCCCTGTGTAAGTCAGGGCCTCCTTAATCAACAACATGAATTTGGAAGAAATCTGAGTCGGTCAAAAATTTTGTCTGAAAAAACACAAAGGGGTACCCCTTAGTATTTTTTTGGTGAAAAATGTGACCAACTCAGATCTTCATCAAACTCACACAGTGTGTCTTGGAGGTCCTTACAATAACAGTGGTGTGGTTATGTTTGCTCCACCACTTTCCAAAGCTGACATATGGGGACCTCTTCTAGTCCATAAAATGTATAACTGTAAAATAATCATATCTCAGCTTTGGGATGAGATAGGCTGAGATAAATCACACCCCTGTGTAAGTCAGGGCCTCCTTAATCAACAACGTGAATTTGGAAGAAATCTGAGTCGGTCAAGAATTTCATCTGAAAAAACACAAAGGGGTACCCCTTAGTTTTTTTTTGGGTGAAAAATGTGACCAACTCAGATCTTCATCAAACTCACACAGTGTGTCTTGGAGGTCCTGATAACAACAGTGGTGTGGTTATTTTTGCTCCACCACTTTCCAAAGCTGACATATGGGGACCTCTTCTAGTCCATAAAATGTATAACTGTAAAATTTTCATAACTCATCTTTGAGATGAGATAGACTGACATAAATCACACCCCTGTGTAAGTCAGGGCCTCCTTAATCAACAACATGAATTTGGAATAAATCTGAGTCGGTCAAAAATTTTGTCTGAAAAAACACATAGGGGTACCCCTTAGTATTTTTTTGGTGAAAAATGTGACCAACTCAGATCTTCATCAAACTCACACAGTGTGTCTTGGAGGCCCTGACAACAACAGTGGTGTGGTTATTTTTGCTCCACCACTTTCCAAAGCTGACATATGGGGACCTCTTCTAGTCCATAAAATGTATAACTGTAAAATTTTCATAACTCATCTTTGAGATGAGATAGACTGACATAAATCACACCCCTGTGTAAGTCAGGGCCTCCTTAATCAACAACATGAATTTGGAAGAAATCTGAGTCGGTCAAAAATTTGTCTGAAAAAACACAAAGGGGTACCCCTTAGTATTTTTTTGGGTGAAAAATGTGACCAACTCAGATCTTCATCAAACTCACACAGTGTGTCTTGGAGGTCCTGACAACAACAGTGGTGTGGTTATTTTTGCTCCACCACTTTCCAAAGCTGAGATATGGGGACCTCGTCTAGTCCATAAATGTATAACTGTATAATTATCATATCTCAGCTTTGGGATGAGATAGACTGAAAATAATCACACCCCTGTGTAAGCCAGGGCCTCCTTAATCAACAATGTGAATTTGGAAGAAATCTGAGTCGGTCAAGAATTTCATCTGAAAAAACACAAAGGGGTACCCCTTAGTTTTTTTTGGGGTGAAAAATGTGACCAACTCAGATCTTCATCAAACTCACACAGTGTGTCTTGGAGGTCCTGACAACAACAGTGGTGTGGTTATTTTTGCTCCACCACTTTCCAAAGCTGACATATGGGGACCTCTTCTAGTCCATAAAATGTATAACTGTATAATTATCATATCTCAGCTTTGGGATGAGATAGGCTGACATAAATGACACCCCTGTGTAAGTCAGGGCCTCCTTAATCAACAACGTGAATTTGGAAGAAATCTGAGTCGGTCAAAAATTTTGTCTGAAAAAACATAAAGGGGTACCCCTTAGTATTTTTTTGGTGAAAAATGTGACCAACTCAGATCTTCATCAAACTCACACAGTGTGTCTTGGAGGTCCTTACAATAACAGTGGTGTGGTTATGTTTGCTCCACCACTTTCCAAAGCTGACATATGGGAACCACTTCTAGTCCATAAAATGTATAACTGTAAAATTATCATATCTCAGCTTTGGGATGAGATAGGCTGACATAAATCACACCCCTGTGTAAGTCAGGGCCTCCTTAATCAACAACGTGAATTTGGAAGAAATCTGAGTCGGTCAAGAATTTCATCTGAAAAAACACAAAGGGGTACCCCTTAGTTTTTTTTTGGGTGAAAAATGTGACCAACTCAGATCTTCATCAAACTCACACAGTGTGTCTTGGAGGCCCTGACAACAACAGTGGTGTGGTTATTTTTGCTCCACCACTTTCCAAAGCTGACATATGGGGACCTCTTCTAGTCCATAAAATGTATAACTGTAAAATTTTCATAACTCATCTTTGAGATGAGATAGACTGACATAAATCACACCCCTGTGTAAGTCAGGGCCTCCTTAATCAACAACATGAATTTGGAAGAAATCTGAGTCGGTCAAAAATTTTGTCTGAAAAAACACAAAGGGGTACCCCTTAGTATTTTTTTGGGTGAAAAATGTGACCAACTCAGATCTTCATCAAACTCACACAGTGTGTCTTGGAGGTCCTGACAACAACAGTGGTGTGGTTATTTTTGCTCCACCACTTTCCAAAGCTGACATAGGGGGACCTCGTCTAGTCCATAAATGTATAACTGTATAATTATCATATCTCAGCTTTGGGATGAGATAGACTGAAAATAATCACACCCCTGTGTAAGCCAGGGCCTCCTTAATCAACAACATGAATTTGGAAGAAATCTGAGTCGGTCAAGAATTTCATCTGAAAAAACACAAAGGGGTACCCCTTAGTATTTTTTTGGGTGAAAAATGTGACCAACTCAGATCTTCATCAAACTCACACAGTGTGTCTTGGAGGTCCTGACAACAACAGTGGTGTGGTTATTTTTGCTCCACCACTTTCCAAAGCTGAGATATGGGGACCTCGTCTAGTCCATAAATGTATAACTGTATAATTATCATATCTCAGCTTTGGGATGAGATAGACTGAAAATAATCACACCCCTGTGTAAGCCAGGGCCTCCTTAATCAACAATGTGAATTTGGAAGAAATCTGAGTCGGTCAAGAATTTCATCTGAAAAAACACAAAGGGGTACCCCTTAGTTTTTTTTGGGGTGAAAAATGTGACCAACTCAGATCTTCATCAAACTCACACAGTGTGTCTTGGAGGTCCTGACAACAACAGTGGTGTGGTTATTTTTGCTCCACCACTTTCCAAAGCTGACATATGGGGACCTCTTCTAGTCCATAAAATGTATAACTGTAAAATTTTCATAACTCATCTTTGAGATGAGATAGGCTGACATAAATCACACCCCTGTGTAAGTCAGGGCCTCCTTAATCAACAACGTGAATTTGGAAGAAATCTGAGTTGGTCAAGAATTTCATCTGAAAAAACACAAAGGGGTACCCCTTAGTTTTTTTTTGGGTGAAAAATGTGACCAACTCAGATCTTCATCAAACTCACACAGTGTGTCTTGGAGGTCCTGACAAAAACAGTGATGTGGTTATTTTTGCTCCACCACTTTCCAAAGCTGACATATGGGGACCTCTTCTAGTCCATAAAATGTATAACTGTAAAATTTTCATAACTCATCTTTGAGATGAGATAGACTGACATAAATCACACCCCTGTGTAAGTCAGGGCCTCCTTAATCAACAACATGAATTTGGAATAAATCTGAGTCGGTCAAAAATTTTGTCTGAAAAAACACATAGGGGTACCCCTTAGTATTTTTTTGGTGAAAAATGTGACCAACTCAGATCTTCATCAAACTCACACAGTGTGTCTTGGAGGCCCTGACAAAAACAGTGGTGTGGTTATTTTTGCTCCAGCACTTTCCAAAGCTGAGATATCGGGACCTCTTCTAGTCCATAAAATGTATAACTGTAAAATTTTCATAACTCATCTTTGAGATGAGATAGACTGACATAAATCACACCCCTGTGTAAGTCAGGGCCTCCTTAATCAACAACATGAATTTGGAAGAAATCTGAGTCGGTCAAAAACTTTGTCTGAAAAAACACAAAGGGGTACCCCTTAGTATTTTTTTGGGTGAAAAATGTGACCAACTCAGATCTTCATCAAACTCACACAGTGTGTCTTCGAGGTCCTGACAACAACAGTGGTGTGGTTATTTTTGCTCCAACACTTTCCAAAGCTGACATAGGGGGACCTCGTCTAGTCCATAAATGTATAACTGTATAATTATCATATCTCAGCTTTGGGATGAGATAGGCTGACACAAATCACACCCCTGTGTAAGTCAAGGCCTCCTTAATCAACAACGTGAATTTGGAAGAAATCTGAGTCGGTCAAGAATTTCGTCTGAAAAACCACAAAAGGGTACCCCTTAGTATTTTTTTGGTGAAAAATGTGACCAACTCAGATCTTCATCAAACTCACACAGTGTGTCTTGGAGGTCCTGACAACAACAGTGGTGTGGTTATTTTTACTCCACCACTTTCCAAAGCTGACATAGGGGGACCTCGTCTAGTCCATAAATGTATAACTGTATAATTATCATATCTCAGCTTTGGGATGAGATAGACTGAAAATAATCACACCCCTGTGTAAGCCAGGGCCTCCTTAATCAACAACGTGAATTTGGAAGAAATCTGAGTCGGTCAAGAATTTCATCTGAAAAAACACAAAGGGGTACCCCTTAGTATTTTTTTGGGTGAAAAATGTGACCAACTCAGATCTTCATCAAACTCACACAGTGTGTCTTGGAGGTCCTGACAACAACAGTGGTGTGGTTATTTTTGCTCCACCACTTTCCAAAGCTGAGATATGGGGACCTCGTCTAGTCCATAAATGTATAACTGTATAATTATCATATCTCAGCTTTGGGATGAGATAGACTGAAAATAATCACACCCCTGTGTAAGCCAGGGCCTCCTTAATCAACAATGTGAATTTGGAAGAAATCTGAGTCGGTCAAGAATTTCATCTGAAAAAACACAAAGGGGTACCCCTTAGTTTTTTTTTGGGTGAAAAATGTGACCAACTCAGATCTTCATCAAACTCACACAGTGTGTCTTGGAGGTCCTGACAACAACAGTGGTGTGGTTATTTTTGCTCCACCACTTTCCAAAGCTGACATATGGGGACCTCTTCTAGTCCATAAAATGTATAACTGTAAAATTTTCATAACTCATCTTTGAGATGAGATAGACTGACATAAATCACACCCCTGTGTAAGTCAGGGCCTCCTTAATCAACAACATGAATTTGGAATAAATCTGAGTCGGTCAAAAATTTTGTCTGAAAAAACACAAAGGGGTACCCCTTAGTATTTTTTTGGTGAAAAATGTGACCAACTCAGATCTTCATCAAACTCACACAGTGTGTCTTGGAGGCCCTGACAAAAACAGTGGTGTGGTTAATTTTGCTCCACCACTTTCCAAAGCTGACATATGGGGACCTCTTCTAGTCCATAATATGTATAACTGTCAAATTATCATATCTCAGCTTTGGGATGAGATAGGCTGACATAAATCACACCCCTGTGTAAGTCAGGGCCTCCTTAATCAACAACATGAATTTGGAATAAATCTGAGTCGGTCAAAAATTTTGTCTGAAAAAACACAAAGGGGTACCCCTTAGTATTTTTTTGGTGAAAAATGTGACCAACTCAGATCTTCATCAAACTCACACAGTGTGTCTTGGAGGCCCTGACAAAAACAGTGGTGTGGTTATTTTTGCTCCAGCACTTTCCAAAGCTGAGATATGGGGACCTCGTCTAGTCCATAAATGTATAACTGTATAATTATCATATCTCAGCTTTGGGATGAGATAGGCTGACACAAATCACACCCCTGTGTAAGTCAAGGCCTCCTTAATCAACAACGTGAATTTGGAAGAAATCTGAGTCGGTCAAGAATTTCATCTGAAAAAACACAAAGGGGTACCCCTTAGTATTTTTTTGGGTGAAAAATGTGACCCACTCAGATCTTCATCAAACTCACACAGTGTGTCTTGGAGGCCCTGACAAAAACAGTGGTGTGGTTATTTTTGCTCCAGCACTTTCCAAAGCTGAGATATGGGGACCCCATCTAGTCCATAATATGTATAACTGTCAAATTATCATATCTCAGCTTTGGGATGAGATAGGCTGACATAAATCACACCCCTGTGTAAGTCAGGGCCTCCTTAATCAACAACGTGAATTTGGAAGAAATCTGAGTCGGTCAAGAATTTCATCTGAAAAAACACAAAGGGGTACCCCTTAGTATGTTTTTGGGTGAAAAATGTGACCCACTCAGATCTTCATCAAACTCACACAGTGTGTCTTGGAGGCCCTGACAAAAACAGTGGTGTGGTTATTTTTGCTCCAGCACTTTCCAAAGCTGAGATATCGGGACCCCATCTAGTCCATAAAATGTATAACTGTATAATTATCATATCTCAGCTTTGGGATGAGATAGACTGACATAAATCACACCCCTGTGTAAGTCAGGGCCTCCTTAATCAAGAACATGAATTTGGAAGAAATCTGAGTCGGTCAAAAATTTTGTCTGAAAAAACACAAAGGGGTACCCCTTAGTATTTTTTTGGGTGAAAAATGTGACCAACTCAGATCTTCATCAAACTCACACAGTGTGTCTTGGAGGTCCTGACAACAACAGTGGTGTGGTTATTTTTGCTCCACCACTTTCCAAAGCTGACATAGGGGGACCTCGTCTAGTCCATAAATGTATAACTGTATAATTATCATATCTCAGCTTTGGGATGAGATAGACTGAAAATAATCACACCCCTGTGTAAGCCAGGGCCTCCTTAATCAACAACATGAATTTGGAAGAAATCTGAGTCGGTCAAGAATTTCATCTGAAAAAACACAAAGGGGTACCCCTTAGTATTTTTTTGGGTGAAAAATGTGACCAACTCAGATCTTCATCAAACTCACACAGTGTGTCTTGGAGGTCCTGACAACAACAGTGGTGTGGTTATTTTTGCTCCACCACTTTCCAAAGCTGAGATATGGGGACCTCGTCTAGTCCATAAATGTATAACTGTATAATTATCATATCTCAGCTTTGGGATGAGATAGGCTGACACAAATCACACCCCTGTGTAAGTCAAGGCCTCCTTAATCAACAACGTGAATTTGGAAGAAATCTGAGTCGGTCAAGAATTTCGTCTGAAAGTATTTTTTGGGTGAAAAATGTGACCAACTCAGATCTTCATCAAACTCACACAGTGTGTCTTGGAGGTCCTGACAACAACAGTGGTGTGGTTATTTTTGCTCCACCACTTTCCAAAGCTGACATAGGGGGACCTCGTCTAGTCAATAAATGTATAACTGTATAATTATCATATCTCAGCTTTGGGATGAGATAGACTGAAAATAATCACACCCCTGTGTAAGCCAGGGCCTCCTTAATCAAAAACATGAATTTGGAAGAAATCTGAGTCGGTCAAGAATTTCATCTGAAAAAACACAAAGGGGTACCCCTTAGTATTTCTTTGGGTGAAAAATGTGACCAACTCAGATCTTCATCAAACTCACACAGTGTGTCTTGGAGGTCCTGACAACAACAGTGGTGTGGTTATTTTTGCTCCACCACTTTCCAAAGCTGACATATGGGGACCTCTTCTAGTCCATAAAATGTATAACTGTAAAATTTTCATAACTCATCTTTGAGATGAGATAGACTGACATAAATCACACCCATGTGTAAGTCAGGGCCTCCTTAATCAACAACGTGAATTTGGAAGAAATCTGAGTCGGTCAAGAATTTCATCTGAAAAAACACAAAGGGGTACCCCTTAGTATTTTTTTGGGTGAAAAATGTGACCCACTCAGATCTTCATCAAACTCACACAGTGTGTCTTGGAGGCCCTGACAAAAACAGTGGTGTGGTTATTTTTGCTCCACCACTTTCTAAAGCTGACATATGGGGACCTCTTCTAGTCCATAAAATGTATAACTGTATAATTATCATATCTCAGCTTTGAGATGAGATAGGCTGACATAAATCACACCCCTGTGTAAGTCAGGGCCTCTTTAATCAACAACGTGAATTTGGAAGAAATCTGAGTCGGTCAAGAATTTCATCTGAAAAAACACAAAGGGGTACCCCTTAGTATATTTTGGGTGAAAAATGTGACCAACTCAGATCTTCATCAAACTCACACAGTGTGTCTTGGAGGTCCTGACAATAACAGTGGTGTGGTTATGTTTGCTCCACCATTTTCCAAAGCTGAGATATGGGGACCTCTTCTAGTCCATAAAATGTATAACTGTAAAATTATCATATCTCAGCTTTGGGATGAGATAGACTGAAAATAATCACACCCCTGTGTAAGCCAGGGCCTCCTTAATCAACAACGTGAATTTGGAAGAAATCTGAGTCGGTCAAGAATTTCATCTGAAAAAACACAAAGGGGTACCCCTTAGTATTTTTTTGGGTGAAAAATGTGACCCACTCAGATCTTCATCAAACTCACACAGTGTGTCTTGG
This sequence comes from Hoplias malabaricus, assembly GCF_029633855.1. Lineage (NCBI taxonomy): Eukaryota > Metazoa > Chordata > Actinopteri > Characiformes > Erythrinidae > Hoplias > Hoplias malabaricus. Next base: position 34,077,837 of record NC_089816.1, read on the forward strand.
AGGTCCTGACAAAAACAGTGGTGTGGTTATTTTTGCTCCAGCACTTTCCAAAGCTGAGATATGGGGACCCCATCTAGTCCATAAAGTGTAAAACTGTATAATTATCATATCTCAGCTTTGGGATGAGATAGACTGACATAGATCACACCCCTGTGTAAGTCAGGGCCTCCTTAATCAACAACATGAATTTGGAAGAAATCTGAGTCGGTCAAAAATTTGGTCTGAAAAAACACAAAGGGGTACCCCTTAGTATTTTTTTGGTGAAAAATATGTCCAACTCAGATCTTCATCAAACTCACACAGTGTGTCTTGGAGGTCCTGACAACAACAGTGGTGTGGTTATTTTTGCTCCACCACTTTCCAAAGCTAACATAGGGGGACCTCGTCTAGTCCATAAATGTATAACTGTATAATTATCATATCTCAGCTTTGGGATGAGATAGACTGAAAATAATCACACCCCTGTGTAAGCCAGGGCCTCCTTAATCAACAACGTGAATTTGGAAGAAATCTGAGTCGGTCAAGAATTTCATCTGAAAAAACACAAAGGGGTACCCCTTAGTATTTTTTTGGGTGAAAAATGTGACCAACTCAGATCTTCATCAAACTCACACAGGGTGTCTTGGAGGTCCAGTCAACAACAGTGGTGTGGTTATTTTTGCTCCACCACTTTCCAAAGCTGACATAGGGGGACCTCTTCTAGTCCATAAAATGTATAACTGTAAAATTATCATATCTCAGCTTTGGGATGAGATAGACTGAAAATAATCACACCCCTGTGTAAGCCAGGGCCTCCTTAATCAACAACGTGAATTTGGAAGAAATCTGAGTCGGTCAAGAATTTCGTCTGAAAAAACACAAAGGGGTACCCCTTAGTATTTTTTGGGTGAAAAATGTGACCAACTCAGATCTTCATCAAACTCACACAGTGTGTCTTGGAGGTCCTGACAACAACAGTGGTGTGGTTATTTTTGCTCCACCACTTTCCAAAGCTGACATATGGGGACCTCTTCTAGTCCATAAAATGTATAACTGTAAAATTTTCATAACTCATCTTTGAGATGAGATAGACTGACATAAATCACACCCCTGTGTAAGTCAGGGCCTCCTTAATCAACAACATGAATTTGGAAGAAATCTGAGTCGGTCAAAAATTTTGTCTGAAAAAACACAAAGGGGTACCCCTTAGTTTTTTTTTGGGTGAAAAATGTGACCAACTCAGATCTTCATCAAACTCACACAGTGTGTCTTGGAGGCCCTGACAAAAACAGTGGTGTGGTTATTTTTGCTCCACCACTTTCCAAAGCTGACATATGGGGACCTCTTCTAGTCCATAAAATGTATAACTGTAAAATTATCATATCTCAGCTTTGGGATGAGATAGGCTGACATAAATCACACCCCTGTGTAAGTCAGGGCCTCCTTAATCAACAACGTGAATTAGGAAGAAATCTGAGTCGGTCAAGAATTTCATCTGAAAAAACACAAAGGGGTACCCCTTAGTATTTTTTTGGGTGAAAAATGTGACCCACTCAGATCTTCATCAAACTCACACAGTGTGTCTTGGAGGCCCTGACAAAAACAGTGGTGTGGTTATTTTTGCTCCACCACTTTCTAAAGCTGACATATGGGGACCTCTTCTAGTCCATAAAATGTATAACTGTATAATTATCATATCTCAGCTTTGAGATGAGATAGGCTGACATAAATCACACCCCTGTGTAAGTCAGGGCCTCTTTAATCAACAACGTGAATTTGGAAGAAATCTGAGTCGGTCAAGAATTTCATCTGAAAAAACACAAAGGGGTACCCCTTAGTATTTTTTGGGTGAAAAATGTGACCAACTCAGATCTTCATCAAACTCACACAGTGTGTCTTGGAGGTCCTGACAATAACAGTGGTGTGGTTATGTTTGCTCCACCACTTTCCAAAGCTGAGATATGGGGACCTCTTCTAGTCCATAAAATGTATAACTGTAAAATTATCATATCTCAGCTTTGGGATGAGATAGACTGAAAATAATCACACCCCTGTGTAAGCCAGGGCCTCCTTAATCAACAACGTGAATTTGGAAGAAATCTGAGTCGGTCAAGAATTTCATCTGAAAAAACACAAAGGGGTACCCCTTAGTATTTTTTTGGGTGAAAAATGTGACCCACTCAGATCTTCATCAAACTCACACAGTGTGTCTTGGAGGTCCTGACAAAAACAGTGGTGTGGTTATTTTTGCTCCAGCACTTTCCAAAGCTGAGATATGGGGACCCCATCTAGTCCATAAAGTGTAAAACTGTATAATTATCATATCTCAGCTTTGGGATGAGATAGACTGACATAGATCACACCCCTGTGTAAGTCAGGGCCTCCTTAATCAACAACATGAATTTGGAAGAAATCTGAGTCGGTCAAAAATTTTGTCTGAAAAAACACAAAGGGGTACCCCTTAGTATTTTTTTGGTGAAAAATATGTCCAACTCAGATCTTCATCAAACTCACACAGTGTGTCTTGGAGGTCCTGACAACAACAGTGGTGTGGTTATTTTTGCTCCACCACTTTCCAAAGCTAACATAGGGGGACCTCGTCTAGTCCATAAATGTATAACTGTATAATTATCATATCTCAGCTTTGGGATGAGATAGACTGAAAATAATCACACCCCTGTGTAAGCCAGGGCCTCCTTAATCAACAACGTGAATTTGGAAGAAATCTGAGTCGGTCAAGAATTTCATCTGAAAAAACACAAAGGGGTACCCCTTAGTATTTTTTTGGGTGAAAAATGTGACCAACTCAGATCTTCATCAAACTCACACAGGGTGTCTTGGAGGTCCAGTCAACAACAGTGGTGTGGTTATTTTTGCTCCACCACTTTCCAAAGCTGACATAGGGGGACCTCTTCTAGTCCATAAAATGTATAACTGTAAAATTATCATATCTCAGCTTTGGGATGAGATAGACTGAAAATAATCACACCCCTGTGTAAGCCAGGGCCTCCTTAATCCACAACGTGAATTTGGAAGAAATCTGAGTCGGTCAAAAATTTCATCTGAAAAAACACAAAGGGGTACCCCTTAGTATTTTTTTGGGTGAAAAATGTGACCCACTCAGATCTTCATCAAACTCACACAATGTGTCTTGGAGGTCCTGACAAAAACAGTGGTGTGGTTATTTTCGATCCACCACTTTCCAAAGCTGACATATGGGGACCTCTTCTAGTCCATAAAATGTGTAACTGTATAATTATCATATCTCAGCTTTGGGATGAGATAGGCTGACATAAATCACACCCCTGTGTAAGTCAGGGCCTCCTTAATCAACAACGTGAATTTGGAAGAAATCTGAGTCGGTCAAGAATTTCATCTGAAAAAACACAAAGGGGTACCCCTTAGTATTTTTTTGGGTGAAAAATGTGACCCACTCAGATCTTCATCAAACTCACACAGTGTTTCTTGGAGGCCCTGACAAAAACAGTGGTGTGGTTATTTTTGCTCCAGCACTTTCCAAAGCTGAGATATGGGGACCCCATCTAGTCAATAAAATGTATAACTGTATAATTATCATATCTCAGCTTTGGGATGAGATAGACTGACATAAATCACACCCCTGTGTAAGTCAGGGCCTCCTTAATCAACAACATGAATTTGGAAGAAATCTGAGTCGGTCAAAAATTTTGCCTGAAAAAACACAAAGGGGTACCCCTTAGTATTTTTTTGGGTGAAAAATGTGACCAACTCAGATCTTCATCAAACTCACACAGTGTGTCTTGGAGGTCCTGACAACAACAGTGGTGTGGTTATTTTTGCTCCACCACTTTCCAAAGCTGACATAGGGGGACCTCGTCTAGTCCATAAATGTATAACTGTATAATTATCATATCTCAGCTTTGGGATGAGATAGACTGAAAATAATCACACCCCTGTGTAAGCCAGGGCCTCCTTAATCAACAACGTGAATTTGGAAGAAATCTGAGTCGGTCAAGAATTTCATCTGAAAAAACACAAAGGGGTACCCCTTAGTATTTTTTTGGGTGAAAAATGTGACCAACTCAGATCTTCATCAAACTCACACAGTGTGTCTTGGAGGTCCTGACAACAACAGTGGTGTGGTTATTTTTGCTCCACCACTTTCCAAAGCTGAGATATGGGGACCTCGTCTAGTCCATAAATGTATAACTGTATAATTATCATATCTCAGCTTTGGGATGAGATAGGCTGACACAAATCACACCCCTGTGTAAGTCAAGGCCTCCTTAATCAACAACATGAATTTGGAAGAAATCTGAGTCGGTCAAGAATTTCGTCTGAAAAAACACAAAGGGGTATCCCTTAGTATTTTTTGGGTGAAAAATGTGACCAACTCAGATCTTCATCAAACTCACACAGTGTGTCTTGGAGGTCCTGACAACAACAGTGGTGTGGTTATTTTTGCTCCACCACTTTCCAAAGCTGAGATATGGGGACCTCGTCTAGTCCATAAATGTATAACTGTATAATTATCATATCTCAGTTTGGGATGAGATAGACTGAAAATAATCACACCCCTGTGTAAGCCAGGGCCTCCTTAATCAACAATGTGAATTTGGAAGAAATCTGAGTCGGTCAAGAATTTCATCTGAAAAAACACAAAGGGGTACCCCTTAGTTTTTTTTGGGGTGAAAAATGTGACCAACTCAGATCTTCATCAAACTCACACAGTGTGTCTTGGAGGTCCTGACAACAACAGTGGTGTGGTTATTTTTGCTCCACCACTTTCCAAAGCTGACATATGGGGACCTCTTCTAGTCCATAAAATGTATAACTGTAAAATTTTCATAACTCATCTTTGAGATGAGATAGACTGACATAAATCACACCCCTGTGTAAGTCAGGGCCTCCTTAATCAACAACATGAATTTGGAAGAAATCTGAGTTGGTCAAAAATTTTGTCTGAAAAAACACAAAGGGGTACCCCTTAGTATTTTTTTGGTGAAAAATGTGACCAACTCAGATCTTCATCAAACTCACACAGTGTGTCTTGGAGGTCCTTACAATAACAGTGGTGTGGTTATGTTTGCTCCACCACTTTCCAAAGCTGACATATGGGGACCTCTTCTAGTCCATAAAATGTATAACTGTAAAATTATCATATCTCAGCTTTGGGATGAGATAGGCTGACATAAATCACACCCCTGTGTAAGTCAGGGCCTCCTTAATCAACAACGTGAATTTGGAAGAAATCTGAGTCGGTCAAGAATTTCATCTGAAAAAACACAAAGGGGTACCCCTTAGTTTTTTTTTGGGTGAAAAATGTGACCAACTCAGATCTTCATCAAACTCACACAGTGTGTCTTGGAGGTCCTGACAACAACAGTGGTGTGGTTATTTTTGCTCCACCACTTTCCAAAGCTGACATATGGGGACCTCTTCTAGTCCATAAAATGTATAACTGTAAAATTTTCATAACTTATCTTTGAGATGAGATAGACTGACATAAATCACACCCCTGTGTAAGCCAGGGCCTCCTTAATCCACAACGTGAATTTGGAATAAATCTGAGTCGGTCAAGAATTTCATCTGAAAAAACACAAAGGGGTACCCCTTAGTATTTTTTTGGGTGAAAAATGTGACCAACTCAGATCTTCATCAAACTCACACAGGGTGTCTTGGAGGTCCAGTCAACAACAGTGGTGTGGTTATTTTTGCTCCACCACTTTCCAAAGCTGACATAGGGGGACCTCTTCTAGTCCATAAAATGTATAACTGTAAAATTATCATATCTCAGCTTTGGGATGAGATAGACTGAATATAATCACACCCCTGTGTAAGCCAGGGCCTCCTTAATCCACAACGTGAATTTGGAAGAAATCTGAGTTGGTCAAAAATTTCATCTGAAAAAACACAAAGGGGTACCCCTTAGTATTTTTTTGGGTGAAAAATGTGACCCACTCAGATCTTCATCAAACTCACACAATGTGTCTTGGAGGTCCTGACAAAAACAGTGGTGTGGTTATTTTCGATCCACCACTTTCCAAAGCTGACATATGGGGACCTCTTCTAGTCCATAAAATGTGTAACTGTATAATTATCATATCTCAGCTTTGGGATGAGATAGGCTGACATAAATCACACCCCTGTGTAAGTCAGGGCCTCCTTAATCAACAACGTGAATTTGGAAGAAATCTGAGTCGGTCAAGAATTTCATCTGAAAAAACACACAGGGGTACCCCTTAGTATTTTTTTGGGTGAAAAATGTGACCCACTCAGATCTTCATCAAACTCACACAGTGTTTCTTGGAGGCCCTGACAAAAACAGTGGTGTGGTTATTTTTGCTCCAGCACTTTCCAAAGCTGAGATATGGGGACCCCATCTAGTCCATAAAATGTATAACTGTATAATTATCATATCTCAGCTTTGGGATGAGATAGACTGACATAAATCACACCCCTGTGTAAGTCAGGGCCTCCTTAATCAACAACATGAATTTGGAAGAAATCTGAGTCGGTCAAAAATTTTGTCTGAAAAAACACAAAGGGGTACCCCTTAGTATTTTTTTGGGTGAAAAATGTGACCAACTCAGATCTTCATCAAACTCACACAGTGTGTCTTGGAGGTCCTGACAACAACAGTGGTGTGGTTATTTTTGCTCCACCACTTTCCAAAGCTGACATAGGGGGACCTCGTCTAGTCCATAAATGTATAACTGTATAATTATCATATCTCAGCTTTGGGATGAGATAGACTGAAAATAATCACACCCCTGTGTAAGCCAGGGCCTCCTTAATCAACAACGTGAATTTGGAAGAAATCTGAGTCGGTCAAGAATTTCATCTGAAAAAACACAAAGGGGTACCCCTTAGTTTTTTTTTGGGTGAAAAATGTGACCAACTCAGATCTTCATCAAACTCACACAGTGTGTCTTGGAGGTCCTGACAACAACAGTGGTGTGGTTATTTTTGCTCCACCACTTTCCAAAGCTGACATATGGGGACCTCTTCTAGTCCATAAAATGTATAACTGTAAAATTTTCATAACTTATCTTTGAGATGAGATAGACTGACATAAATCACACCCCTGTGTAAGCCAGGGCCTCCTTAATCCACAACGTGAATTTGGAATAAATCTGAGTCGGTCAAGAATTTCATCTGAAAAAACACAAAGGGGTACCCCTTAGTATTTTTTTGGGTGAAAAATGTGACCAACTCAGATCTTCATCAAACTCACACAGGGTGTCTTGGAGGTCCAGTCAACAACAGTGGTGTGGTTATTTTTGCTCCACCACTTTCCAAAGCTGACATAGGGGGACCTCTTCTAGTCCATAAAATGTATAACTGTAAAATTATCATATCTCAGCTTTGGGATGAGATAGACTGAAAATAATCACACCCCTGTGTAAGCCAGGGCCTCCTTAATCCACAATGTGAATTTGGAAGAAATCTGAGTCGGTCAAAAATTTCATCTGAAAAAACACAAAGGGGTACCCCTTTGTATTTTTTTGGGTGAAAAATGTGACCAACTCAGATCTTCATCAAACTCACACAGTGTTTCTTGGAGGTCCTGACAACAACAGTGTTGTGGTTATTTTTGCTCCACCACTTTCCAAAGCTGACATAGGGGGACCTCGTCTAGTCCATAAATGTATAACTGTATAATTATCATATCTCAGCTTTGGGATGAGATAGACTGAAAATAATCACACCCCTGTGTAAGCCAGGGCCTCCTTAATCAACAACGTGAATTTGGAAGAAATCTGAGTCGGTCAAGAATTTCATCTGAAAAAACACAAAGGGGTACCCCTTAGTATTTTTTTGGGTGAAAAATGTGACCAACTCAGATCTTCATCAAACTCACACAGTGTGTCTTGGAGGTCCTGACAACAACAGTGGTGTGGTTATTTTTGCTCCACCACTTTCCAAAGCTGAGATATGGGGACCTCGTCTAGTCCATAAATGTATAACAGTATAATTATCATATCTCAGCTTTGGGATGAGATAGGCTGACACAAATCACACCCCTGTGTAAGTCAAGGCCTCCTTAATCAACAACGTGAATTTGGAAGAAATCTGAGTCGGTCAAGAATTTCGTCTGAAAAAACACAAAGGGGTACCCCTTAGTATTTTTTGGGTGAAAAATGTGACCAACTCAGATCTTCATCAAACTCACACAGTGTGTCTTGGAGGTCCTGACAACAACAGTGGTGTGGTTATTTTTGCTCCACCACTTTCCAAAGCTGAGATATGGGGACCTCGTCTAGTCCATAAATGTATAACTGTATAATTATCATATCTCAGCTTTGGGATGAGATAGACTGAAAATAATCACACCCCTGTGTAAGCCAGGGCCTCCTTAATCAACAATGTGAATTTGGAAGAAATCTGAGTCGGTCAAGAATTTCATCTGAAAAAACACAAAGGGGTACCCCTTAGTTTTTTTTGGGGTGAAAAATGTGACCAACTCAGATCTTCATCAAACTCACACAGTGTGTCTTGGAGGTCCTGACAACAACAGTGGTGTGGTTATTTTTGCTCCACCACTTTCCAAAGCTGACATATGGGGACCTCTTCTAGTCCATAAAATGTATAACTGTAAAATTTTCATAACTCATCTTTGAGATGAGATAGACTGACATAAATCACACCCCTGTGTAAGTCAGGGCCTCCTTAATCAACAACATGAATTTGGAAGAAATCTGAGTCGGTCAAGAATTTCATCTGAAAAAACACAAAGGGGTACCCCTTAGTTTTTTTTTGGGTGAAAAATGTGACCAACTCAGATCTTCATCAAACTCACACAGTGTGTCTTGGAGGTCCTGACAACAACAGTGGTGTGGTTATTTTTGCTCCACCACTTTCCAAAGCTGACATATGGGGACCTCTTCTAGTCCATAAAATGTATAACTGTAAAATTTTCATAACTCATCTTTGAGATGAGATAGACTGACATAAATCACACCCCTGTGTAAGCCAGGGCCTCCTTAATCCACAACGTGAATTTGGAATAAATCTGAGTCGGTCAAGAATTTCATCTGAAAAAACACAAAGGGGTACCCCTTAGTATTTTTTTGGGTGAAAAATGTGACCAACTCAGATCTTCATCAAACTCACACAGGGTGTCTTGGAGGTCCAGTCAACAACAGTGGTGTGGTTATTTTTGCTCCACCACTTTCCAAAGCTGACATAGGGGGACCTCTTCTAGTCCATAAAATGTATAACTGTAAAATTATCATATCTCAGCTTTGGGATGAGATAGACTGAAAATAATCACACCCCTGTGTAAGCCAGGGCCTCCTTAATCCACAACGTGAATTTGGAAGAAATCTGAGTCGGTCAAAAATTTCATCTGAAAAAACACAAAGGGGTACCCCTTAGTATTTTTTTGGGTGAAAAATGTGACCCAATCAGATCTTCATCAAACTCACACAATGTGTCTTGGAGGTCCTGACAAAAACAGTGGTGTGGTTATTTTCGATCCACCACTTTCCAAAGCTGACATATGGGGACCTCTTCTAGTCCATAAAATGTGTAACTGTATAATTATCATATCTCAGCTTTGGGATGAGATAGGCTGACATAAATCACACCCCTGTGTAAGTCAGGGCCTCCTTAATCAACAACGTGAATTTGGAAGAAATCTGAGTCGGTCAAGAATTTCATCTGAAAAAACACAAAGGGGTACCCCTTAGTATTTTTTTGGGTGAAAAATGTGACCCACTCAGATCTTCATCAAACTCACACAGTGTTTCTTGGAGGCCCTGACAAAAACAGTGGTGTGGTTATTTTTGCTCCAGCACTTTCCAAAGCTGAGATATCGGGACCCCATCTAGTCCATAAAATGTATAACTGTATAATTATCATATCTCAGCTTTGGGATGAGATAGACTGACATAAATCACACCCCTGTGTAAGTCAGGGCCTCCTTAATCAACAACATGAATTTGGAAGAAATCTGAGTCGGTCAAAAATTTTGTCTGAAAAAACACAAAGGGGTACCCCTTAGTATTTTTTTGGGTGAAAAATGTGACCAACTCAGATCTTCATCAAACTCACACAGTGTGTCTTGGAGGTCCTGACAACAACAGTGGTGTGGTTATTTTTGCTCCACCACTTTCCAAAGCTGACATAGGGGGACCTCGTCTAGTCCATAAATGTATAACTGTATAATTATCATATCTCAGCTTTGGGATGAGATAGACTGAAAATAATCACACCCCTGTGTAAGCCAGGGCCTCCTTAATCAACAACGTGAATTTGGAAGAAATCTGAATCGGTCAAGAATTTCATCTGAAAAAACACAAAGGGGTACCCCTTAGTATTTTTTTGGGTGAAAAATGTGACCCAATCAGATCTTCATCAAACTCACACAATGTGTCTTGGAGGTCCTGACAAAAACAGTGGTGTGGTTATTTTCGATCCACCACTTTCCAAAGCTGACATATGGGGACCTCTTCTAGTCCATAAAATGTGTAACTGTATAATTATCATATCTCAGCTTTGGGATGAGATAGGGTGACATAAATCACACCCCTGTGTAAGTCAGGGCCTCCTTAATCAACAACGTGAATTTGGAAGAAATCTGAGTCGGTCAAGAATTTCATCTGAAAAAACACAAAGGGGTACCCCTTAGTATTTTTTTGGGTGAAAAATGTGACCCACTCAGATCTTCATCAAACTCACACAGTGTTTCTTGGAGGCCCTGACAAAAACAGTGGTGTGGTTATTTTTGCTCCAGCACTTTCCAAAGCTGAGATATCGGGACCCCATCTAGTCCATAAAATGTATAACTGTATAATTATCATATCTCAGCTTTGGGATGAGATAGACTGACATAAATCACACCCCTGTGTAAGTCAGGGCCTCCTTAATCAACAACATGAATTTGGAAGAAATCTGAGTCGGTCAAAAATTTTGTCTGAAAAAACACAAAGGGGTACCCCTTAGTATTTTTTTGGGTGAAAAATGTGACCAACTCAGATCTTCATCAAACTCACACAGTGTGTCTTGGAGGTCCTGACAACAACAGTGGTGTGGTTATTTTTGCTCCACCACTTTCCAAAGCTGACATAGGGGGACCTCGTCTAGTCCATAAATGTATAACTGTATAATTATCATATCTCAGCTTTGGGATGAGATAGACTGAAAATAATCACACCCCTGTGTAAGCCAGGGCCTCCTTAATCAACAACGTGAATTTGGAAGAAATCTGAATCGGTCAAGAATTTCATCTGAAAAAACACAAAGGGGTACCCCTTAGTATTTTTTTGGGTGAAAAATGTGACCAACTCAGATCTTCATCAAACTCACACAGTGTGTCTTGGAGGTCCTGACAACAACAGTGGTGTGGTTATTTTTGCTCCACCACTTTCCAAAGCTGAGATATGGGGACCTCGTCTAGTCCATAAATGTATAACTGTATAATTATCATATCTCAGCTTTGGGATGAGATAGACTGAAAATAATCACACCCCTGTGTAAGTCAAGGCCTCCTTAATCAACAACATGAATTTGGAAGAAATCTGAGTCGGTCAAGAATTTCGTCTGAAAAAACACAAAGGGGTACCCCTTAGTATTTTTTGGGTGAAAAATATGACCAACTCAGATCTTCATCAAACTCACACAGTGTGTCTTGGAGGTCCTGACAACAACAGTGGTGTGGTTATTTTTGCTCCACCACTTTCCAAAGCTGAGATATGGGGACCTCGTCTAGTCCATAAATGTATAACTGTATAATTATCATATCTCAGCTTTGGGATGAGATAGACTGAAAATAATCACACCCCTGTGTAAGCCAGGGCCTCCTTAATCAACAATGTGAATTTGGAAGAAATCTGAGTCGGTCAAGAATTTCATCTGAAAAAACACAAAGGGGTACCTCTTAGTTTTTTTTGGGGTGAAAAATGTGACCAACTCAGATCTTCATCAAACTCACACAGTGTGTCTTGGAGGTCCTGACAACAACAGTGGTGTGGTTATTTTTGCTCCACCACTTTCCAAAGCTGACATAGGGGGACCTCGTCTAGTCCATAAATGTATAACTGTATAATTATCATATCTCAGCTTTGGGATGAGATAGACTGAAAATAATCACACCCCTGTGTAAGCCAGGGCCTCCTTAATCAACAACGTGAATTTGGAAGAAATCTGAATCGGTCAAGAATTTCATCTGAAAAAACACAAAGGGGTACCCCTTAGTATTTTTTTGGGTGAAAAATGTGACCAACTCAGATCTTCATCAAACTCACACAGTGTGTCTTGGAGGTCCTGACAACAACAGTGGTGTGGTTATTTTTGCTCCACCACTTTCCAAAGCTGAGATATGGGGACCTCGTCTAGTCCATAAATGTATAACTGTATAATTATCATATCTCAGCTTTGGGATGAGATAGACTGAAAATAATCACACCCCTGTGTAAGTCAAGGCCTCCTTAATCAACAACGTGAATTTGGAAGAAATCTGAGTCGGTCAAGAATTTCGTCTGAAAAAACACAAAGGGGTACCCCTTAGTATTTTTTGGGTGAAAAATGTGACCAACTCAGATCTTCATCAAACTCACACAGTGTGTCTTGGAGGTCCTGACAACAACAGTGGTGTGGTTATTTTTGCTCCACCACTTTCCAAAGCTGAGATATGGGGACCTCGTCTAGTCCATAAATGTATAACTGTATAATTATCATATCTCAGCTTTGGGATGAGATAGACTGAAAATAATCACACCCCTGTGTAAGCCAGGGCCTCCTTAATCAACAATGTGAATTTGGAAGAAATCTGAGTCGGTCAAGAATTTCATCTGAAAAAACACAAAGGGGTACCCCTTAGTTTTTTTTGGGGTGAAAAATGTGACCAACTCAGATCTTCATCAAACTCACACAGTGTGTCTTGGAGGTCCTGACAACAACAGTGGTGTGGTTATTTTTGCTCCACCACTTTCCAAAGCTGACATATGGGGACCTCTTCTAGTCCATAAAATGTATAACTGTAAAATTTTCATAACTCATCTTTGAGATGAGATAGACTGACATAAATCACACCCCTGTGTAAGTCAGGGCCTCCTTAATCAACAACATGAATTTGGAAGAAATCTGAGTCGGTCAAGAATTTCATCTGAAAAAACACAAAGGGGTACCCCTTAGTTTTTTTTTGGGTGAAAAATGTGACCAACTCAGATCTTCATCAAACTCACACAGTGTGTCTTGGAGGTCCTGACAACAACAGTGGTGTGGTTATTTTTGCTCCACCACTTTCCAAAGCTGACATATGGGGACCTCTTCTAGTCCATAAAATGTATAACTGTAAAATTTTCATAACTCATCTTTGAGATGAGATAGACTGACATAAATCACACCCCTGTGTAAGCCAGGGCCTCCTTAATCCACAACGTGAATTTGGAATAAATCTGAGTCGGTCAAGAATTTCATCTGAAAAAACACAAAGGGGTACCCCTTAGTATTTTTTTGGGTGAAAAATGTGACCAACTCAGATCTTCATCAAACTCACACAGTGTGTCTTGGAGGTCCTGACAACAACAGTGGTGTGGTTATTTTTGCTCCACCACTTTCCAAAGCTGACATAGGGGGACCTCGTCTAGTCCATAAATGTATAACTGTATAATTATCATATCTCAGCTTTGGGATGAGATAGACTGAAAATAATCACACCCCTGTGTAAGCCAGGGCCTCCTTAATCAACAACGTGAATTTGGAAGAAATCTGAATCGGTCAAGAATTTCATCTGAAAAAACACAAAGGGGTACCCCTTAGTATTTTTTTGGGTGAAAAATGTGACCCAATCAGATCTTCATCAAACTCACACAATGTGTCTTGGAGGTCCTGACAAAAACAGTGGTGTGGTTATTTTCGATCCACCACTTTCCAAAGCTGACATATGGGGACCTCTTCTAGTCCATAAAATGTGTAACTGTATAATTATCATATCTCAGCTTTGGGATGAGATAGGCTGACATAAATCACACCCCTGTGTAAGTCAGGGCCTCCTTAATCAACAACGTGAATTTGGAAGAAATCTGAGTCGGTCAAGAATTTCATCTGAAAAAACACAAAGGGGTACCCCTTAGTATTTTTTTGGGTGAAAAATGTGACCCACTCAGATCTTCATCAAACTCACACAGTGTTTCTTGGAGGCCCTGACAAAAACAGTGGTGTGGTTATTTTTGCTCCAGCACTTTCCAAAGCTGAGATATCGGGACCCCATCTAGTCCATAAAATGTATAACTGTATAATTATCATATCTCAGCTTTGGGATGAGATAGACTGACATAAATCACACCCCTGTGTAAGTCAGGGCCTCCTTAATCAACAACATGAATTTGGAAGAAATCTGAGTCGGTCAAAAATTTTGTCTGAAAAAACACAAAGGGGTACCCCTTAGTATTTTTTTGGGTGAAAAATGTGACCCACTCAGATCTTCATCAAACTCACACAGTGTTTCTTGGAGGCCCTGACAAAAACAGTGGTGTGGTTATTTTTGCTCCAGCACTTTCCAAAGCTGAGATATCGGGACCCCATCTAGTCCATAAAATGTATAACTGTATAATTATCATATCTCAGCTTTGGGATGAGATAGACTGACATAAATCACACCCCTGTGTAAGTCAGGGCCTCCTTAATCAACAACATGAATTTGGAAGAAATCTGAGTCGGTCAAAAATTTTGTCTGAAAAAACACAAAGGGGTACCCCTTAGTATTTTTTTGGGTGAAAAATGTGACCAACTCAGATCTTCATCAAACTCACACAGTGTGTCTTGGAGGTCCTGACAACAACAGTGGTGTGGTTATTTTTGCTCCACCACTTTCCAAAGCTGACATAGGGGGACCTTGTCTAGTCCATAAATGTATAACTGTATAATTATCATATCTCAGCTTTGGGATGAGATAGACTGAAAATAATCACACCCCTGTGTAAGCCAGGGCCTCCTTAATCAACAACGTGAATTTGGAAGAAATCTGAATCGGTCAAGAATTTCATCTGAAAAAACACAAAGGGGTACCCCTTAGTATTTTTTTGGGTGAAAAATGTGACCAACTCAGATCTTCATCAAACTCACACAGTGTGTCTTGGAGGTCCTGACAACAACAGTGGTGTGGTTATGTTTGCTCCACCACTTTCCAAAGCTGAGATATGGGGACCTCGTCTAGTCCATAAATGTATAACTGTATAATTATCATATCTCAGCTTTGGGATGAGATAGACTGAAAATAATCACACCCCTGTGTAAGTCAAGGCCTCCTTAATCAACAACGTGAATTTGGAAGAAATCTGAGTCGGTCAAGAATTTCGTCTGAAAAAACACAAAGGGGTACCCCTTAGTATTTTTTGGGTGAAAAATGTGACCAACTCAGATCTTCATCAAACTCACACAGTGTGTCTTGGAGGTCCTGACAACAACAGTGGTGTGGTTATTTTTGCTCCACCACTTTCCAAAGCTGAGATATGGGGACCTCGTCTAGTCCATAAATGTATAACTGTATAATTATCATATCTCAGCTTTGGGATGAGATAGACTGAAAATAATCACACCCCTGTGTAAGCCAGGGCCTCCTTAATCAACAATGTGAATTTGGAAGAAATCTGAGTCGGTCAAGAATTTCATCTGAAAAAACACAAAGGGGTACCCCTTAGTTTTTTTTGGGGTGAAAAATGTGACCAACTCAGATCTTCATCAAACTCACACAGTGTGTCTTGGAGGTCCTGACAACAACAGTGGTGTGGTTATTTTTGCTCCACCACTTTCCAAAGCTGACATAGGGGGACCTCGTCTAGTCCATAAATGTATAACTGTATAATTATCATATCTCAGCTTTGGGATGAGATAGACTGAAAATAATCACACCCCTGTGTAAGCCAGGGCCTCCTTAATCAACAACGTGAATTTGGAAGAAATCTGAATCGGTCAAGAATTTCATCTGAAAAAACACAAAGGGGTACCCCTTAGTATTTTTTTGGGTGAAAAATGTGACCAACTCAGATCTTCATCAAACTCACACAGTGTGTCTTGGAGGTCCTGACAACAACAGTGGTGTGGTTATGTTTGCTCCACCACTTTCCAAAGCTGAGATATGGGGACCTCGTCTAGTCCATAAATGTATAACTGTATAATTATCATATCTCAGCTTTGGGATGAGATAGACTGAAAATAATCACACCCCTGTGTAAGTCAAGGCCTCCTTAATCAACAACGTGAATTTGGAAGAAATCTGAGTCGGTCAAGAATTTCGTCTGAAAAAACACAAAGGGGTACCCCTTAGTATTTTTTGGGTGAAAAATGTGACCAACTCAGATCTTCATCAAACTCACACAGTGTGTCTTGGAGGTCCTGACAACAACAGTGGTGTGGTTATTTTTGCTCCACCACTTTCCAAAGCTGAGATATGGGGACCTCGTCTAGTCCATAAATGTATAACTGTATAATTATCATATCTCAGCTTTGGGATGAGATAGACTGAAAATAATCACACCCCTGTGTAAGCCAGGGCCTCCTTAATCAACAATGTGAATTTGGAAGAAATCTGAGTCGGTCAAGAATTTCATCTGAAAAAACACAAAGGGGTACCCCTTAGTTTTTTTTGGGGTGAAAAATGTGACCAACTCAGATCTTCATCAAACTCACACAGTGTGTCTTGGAGGTCCTGACAACAACAGTGGTGTGGTTATTTTTGCTCCACCACTTTCCAAAGCTGACATAGGGGGACCTCGTCTAGTCCATAAATGTATAACTGTATAATTATCATATCTCAGCTTTGGGATGAGATAGACTGAAAATAATCACACCCCTGTGTAAGCCAGGGCCTCCTTAATCAACAACGTGAATTTGGAAGAAATCTGAATCGGTCAAGAATTTCATCTGAAAAAACACAAAGGGGTACCCCTTAGTATTTTTTTGGGTGAAAAATGTGACCAACTCAGATCTTCATCAAACTCACACAGTGTGTCTTGGAGGTCCTGACAACAACAGTGGTGTGGTTATTTTTGCTCCACCACTTTCCAAAGCTGAGATATGGGGACCTCGTCTAGTCCATAAATGTATAACTGTATAATTATCATATCTCAGCTTTGGGATGAGATAGACTGAAAATAATCACACCCCTGTGTAAGTCAAGGCCTCCTTAATCAACAACGTGAATTTGGAAGAAATCTGAGTCGGTCAAGAATTTCGTCTGAAAAAACACAAAGGGGTACCCCTTAGTATTTTTTGGGTGAAAAATGTGACCAACTCAGATCTTCATCAAACTCACACAGTGTGTCTTGGAGGTCCTGACAACAACAGTGGTGTGGTTATTTTTGCTCCACCACTTTCCAAAGCTGAGATATGGGGACCTCGTCTAGTCCATAAATGTATAACTGTATAATTATCATATCTCAGCTTTGGGATGAGATAGACTGAAAATAATCACACCCCTGTGTAAGCCAGGGCCTCCTTAATCAACAATGTGAATTTGGAAGAAATCTGAGTCGGTCAAGAATTTCATCTGAAAAAACACAAAGGGGTACCCCTTAGTTTTTTTTGGGGTGAAAAATGTGACCAACTCAGATCTTCATCAAACTCACACAGTGTGTCTTGGAGGTCCTGACAACAACAGTGGTGTGGTTATTTTTGCTCCACCACTTTCCAAAGCTGACATATGGGGACCTCTTCTAGTCCATAAAATGTATAACTGTAAAATTTTCATAACTCATCTTTGAGATGATATAGACTGACATAAATCACACCCCTGTGTAAGTCAGGGCCTCCTTAATCAACAACATGAATTTGGAAGAAATCTGAGTCGGTCAAAAATTTTGTCTGAAAAAACACAAAGGGGTACCCCTTAGTATTTTTTTGGTGAAAAATGTGACCAACTCAGATCTTCATCAAACTCACACAGTGTGTCTTGGAGGTCCTTACAATAACAGTGGTGTGGTTATGTTTGCTCCACCACTTTCCAAAGCTGACATATGGGGACCTCTTCTAGTCCATAAAATGTATAACTGTAAAATTATCATATCTCAGCTTTGGGATGAGATAGGCTGACATAAATCACACCCCTGTGTAAGTCAGGGCCTCCTTAATCAACAACGTGAATTTGGAAGAAATCTGAGTCGGTCAAGAATTTCATCTGAAAAAACACAAAGGGGTACCCCTTAGTTTTTTTTTGGGTGAAAAATGTGACCAACTCAGATCTTCATCAAACTCACACAGTGTGTCTTGGAGGTCCTGACAACAACAGTGGTGTGGTTATTTTTGCTCCACCACTTTCCAAAGCTGACATATGGGGACCTCTTCTAGTCCATAAAATGTATAACTGTAAAATTTTCATAACTCATCTTTGAGATGAGATAGACTGACATAAATCACACCCCTGTGTAAGCCAGGGCCTCCTTAATCCACAACGTGAATTTGGAATAAATCTGAGTCGGTCAAGAATTTCATCTGAAAAAACACAAAGGGGTACCCCTTAGTATTTTTTTGGGTGAAAAATGTGACCAACTCAGATCTTCATCAAACTCACACAGGGTGTCTTGGAGGGCCAGTCAACAACAGTGGTGTGGTTATTTTTGCTCCACCACTTTCCAAAGCTGACATAGGGGGACCTCTTCTAGTCCATAAAATGTATAACTGTAAAATTATCATATCTCAGCTTTGGGATGAGATAGACTGAAAATAATCACACCCCTGTGTAAGCCAGGGCCTCCTTAATCCACAACGTGAATTTGGAAGAAATCTGAGTCGGTCAAAAATTTCATCTGAAAAAACACAAAGGGGTACCCCTTAGTATTTTTTTGGGTGAAAAATGTGACCCAATCAGATCTTCATCAAACTCACACAATGTGTCTTGGAGGTCCTGACAAAAACAGTGGTGTGGTTATTTTCGATCCACCACTTTCCAAAGCTGACATATGGGGACCTCTTCTAGTCCATAAAATGTGTAACTGTATAATTATCATATCTCAGCTTTGGGATGAGATAGGCTGACATAAATCACACCCCTGTGTAAGTCAGGGCCTCCTTAATCAACAACGTGAATTTGGAAGAAATCTGAGTCGGTCAAGAATTTCATCTGAAAAAACACAAAGGGGTACCCCTTAGTATTTTTTTGGGTGAAAAATGTGACCCACTCAGATCTTCATCAAACTCACACAGTGTTTCTTGGAGGCCCTGACAAAAACAGTGGTGTGGTTATTTTTGCTCCAGCACTTTCCAAAGCTGAGATATGGGGACCTCGTCTAGTCCATAAATGTATAACTGTATAATTATCATATCTCAGCTTTGGGATGAGATAGGCTGACACAAATCACACCCCTGTGTAAGTCAAGGCCTCCTTAATCAACAACGTGAATTTGGAAGAAATCTGAGTCGGTCAAGAATTTCATCTGAAAAAACACAAAGGGGTACCCCTTAGATTTTTTTGGGGTGAAAATTGTGACCAACTCAGATCTTCATCAAACTCACACAGTGTGTCTTGGAGGTCCTGACAACAACAGTGGTGTGGTTATTTTTGCTCCACCACTTTCCAAAGCTGACATAGGGGGACCTCGTCTAGTCCATAAATGTATAACTGTATAATTATCATATCTCAGCTTTGGGATGAGATAGGCTGACATAAATCACACCCCTGTGTAAGTCAGGGCCTCCTTAATCAACAACATGAACTTGGAAGAAATCTGAGTCGGTCAAAAAGTTTGTCTGAAAAAACACAAAGGGGTACCCCTTAGTATTTTTTTGGGTGAAAAATGTGACCCACTCAGATCTTCATCAAACTCACACAGTGTGTCTTGGAGGTCCTGACAATAACAGTGGTGTGGTTATGTTTGCTCCACCACTTTCCAAAGCTGACATATGGGGACCTCTTCTAGTCCATAAAATGTATAACTGTAAAATTATCATATCTCAGCTTTGGGATGAGATAGGCTGACATAAATCACACCCCTGTGTAAGTCAGGGCCTCCTTAATCAACAACATGAACTTGGAAGAAATCTGAGTCGGTCAAAAATTTTGTCTGAAAAAACACAAAGGGGTACCCCTTAGTATTTTTTTGGGTGAAAAATGTGACCCACTCAGATCTTCATCAAACTCACACAGTGTGTCTTGGAGGTCCTGACAATAACAGTGGTGTGGTTATGTTTGCTCCACCACTTTCCAAAGCTGACATATGGGGACCTCTTCTAGTCCATAAAATGTGTAACTGTATAATTATCATATCTCAGCTTTGGGATGAGATAGGCTGACATAAATCACACCCCTGTGTAAGTCAGGGCCTCCTTAATCAACAACGTGAATTTGGAAGAAATCTGAGTCGGTCAAGAATTTCATCTGAAAAAACACAAAGGGGTACCCCTTAGTATTTTTTTGGGTGAAAAATGTGACCCACTCAGATCTTCATCAAACTCACACAGTGTTTCTTGGAGGCCCTGACAAAAACAGTGGTGTGGTTATTTTTGCTCCAGCACTTTCCAAAGCTGAGATATGGGGACCTCGTCTAGTCCATAAATGTATAACTGTATAATTATCATATCTCAGCTTTGGGATGAGATAGGCTGACACAAATCACACCCCTGTGTAAGTCAAGGCCTCCTTAATCAACAACGTGAATTTGGAAGAAATCTGAGTCGGTCAAGAATTTCATCTGAAAAAACACAAAGGGGTACCCCTTAGTTTTTTTTGGGGTGAAAATTGTGACCAACTCAGATCTTCATCAAACTCACACAGTGTGTCTTGGAGGTCCTGACAACAACAGTGGTGTGGTTATTTTTGCTCCACCACTTTCCAAAGCTGACATAGGGGGACCTCGTCTAGTCCATAAATGTATAACTGTATAATTATCATATCTCAGCTTTGGGATGAGATAGGCTGACATAAATCACACCCCTGTGTAAGTCAGGGCCTCCTTAATCAACAACATGAACTTGGAAGAAATCTGAGTCGGTCAAAAAGTTTGTCTGAAAAAACACAAAGGGGTACCCCTTAGTATTTTTTTGGGTGAAAAATGTGACCCACTCAGATCTTCATCAAACTCACACAGTGTGTCTTGGAGGTCCTGACAATAACAGTGGTGTGGTTATGTTTGCTCCACCACTTTCCAAAGCTGACATATGGGGACCTCTTCTAGTCCATAAAATGTATAACTGTAAAATTATCATATCTCAGCTTTGGGATGAGATAGGCTGACATAAATCACACCCCTGTGTAAGTCAGGGCCTCCTTAATCAACAACATGAACTTGGAAGAAATCTGAGTCGGTCAAAAATTTTGTCTGAAAAAACACAAAGGGGTACCCCTTAGTATTTTTTTGGGTGAAAAATGTGACCCACTCAGATCTTCATCAAACTCACACAGTGTGTCTTGGAGGTCCTGACAATAACAGTGGTGTGGTTATGTTTGCTCCACCACTTTCCAAAGCTGACATATGGGGACCTCTTCTAGTCCATAAAATGTATAACTGTAAAATTATCATATCTCAGCTTTGGGATGAGATAGGCTGACATAAATCACACCCCTGTGTAAGTCAGGGCCTCTTTAATCAACAACGTGAATTTGGAAGAAATCTGAGTCGGTCAAGAATTTCATCTGAAAAAACACAAAGGGGTACCCCTTAGTATTTTTTTGGGTGAAAAATGTGACCAACTCAGATCTTCATCAAACTCACACAGTGTGTCTTGGAGGTCCTGACAATAACAGTGGTGTGGTTATGTTTGCTCCACCACTTTCCAAAGCTGAGATATGGGGACCTCTTCTAGTCCATAAAATGTATAACTGTAAAATTATCATATCTCAGCTTTGGGATGAGATAGGCTGACATAAATCACACCCCTGTGTAAGTCAAGGCCTCCTAAATCAACAATGTTAATTTGGAAGAAATCTGAGTCGGTCAAGAATTTTATCTGAAAAAACACAAAGGGGTACCCCTTAGTATTTTTTTGGGTGAAAAATGTGACCAACTCAGATCTTCATCAAACTCACACAGTGTGTCTTGGAGGTCCTGACAATAACAGTGGTGTGGTTATGTTTGCTCCACCACTTTCCAAAGCTGAGATATGGGGACCTCTTCTAGTCCATAAAATGTATAACTGTAAAATTATCATATCTCAGCTTTGGGATGAGAAAGGCTGACATAAATCACACCCCTGTGTAAGTCAAGGCCTCCTAAATCAACAATGTTAATTTGGAAGAAATCTGAGTCGGTCAAGAATTTTATCTGAAAAAACACAAAGGGGTACCCCTTAGTATTTTTTTGGGTGAAAAATGTGACCAACTCAGATCTTCATCAAACTCACACAGTGTGTCTTGGAGGTCCTGACAATAACAGTGGTGTGGTTATGTTTGCTCCACCACTTTCCAAAGCTGAGATATGGGGACCTCTTCTTGTCCATAAAATGTATAACTGTAAAATTATCATATCTCAGCTTTGGGATGAGATAGACTGAAAATAGACACACCCCTGTGTAAGCCAGGGCCTCCTTAATCAACAACGTGAATTTGGAAGAAATCTGAGTCGGTCAAGAATTTCATCTGAAAAAACACAAAGGGGTACCCCTTAGTATTTTTTTGGGTGAAAAATGTGACCAACTCAGATCTTCATCAAACTCACACAGTGTGTCTTGGAGGTCCTGACAACAACAGTGGTGTGGTTATTTTTGCTCCACCACTTTCCAAAGCTGAGATATGGGGACCTCGTCTAGTCCATAAATGTATAACTGTATAATTATCATATCTCAGCTTTGGGATGAGATAGGCTGACACAAATCACACCCCTGTGTAAGTCAAGGCCTCCTTAATCAACAACGTGAATCTGGAAGAAATCTGAGTCGGTCAAGAATTTCGTCTGAAAAAACACAAAGGGGTACCCCTTAGTATTTTTTTGGTGAAAAATGTGACCAACTCAGATCTTCATCAAACTCACACAGTGTGTCTTGGAGGTCCTGACAACAACAGTGGTGTGGTTATTTTTGCTCCACCACTTTCCAAAGCTGACATAGGGGGACCTCGTCTAGTCCATAAATGTATAACTGTATAATTATCATATCTCAGCTTTGGGATGAGATAGACTGAAAATAATCACACCCCTGTGTAAGCCAGGGCCTCCTTAATCAACAATGTGAATTTGGAAGAAATCTGAGTCGGTCAAGAATTTCATCTGAAAAAACACAAAGGGGTACCCCTTAGTTTTTTTTTGGGTGAAAAATGTGACCAACTCAGATCTTCATCAAACTCACACAGTGTGTCTTGGAGGTCCTGACAACAACAGTGGTGTGGTTATTTTTGCTCCACCACTTTCCAAAGCTGACATATGTGTACCTCTTCTAGTCCATAAAATGTATAACTGTAAAATTTTCATAACTCATCTTTGAGATGAGATAGACTGACATAAATCACACCCCTGTGTAAGTCAGGGCCTCCTTAATCAACAACATGAATTTGGAAGAAATCTGAGTCGGTCAAAAATTTTGTCTGAAAAAACACAAAGGGGTACCCCTTAGTATTTTTTTGGTGAAAAATGTGACCAACTCAGATCTTCATCAAACTCACACAGTGTGTCTTGGAGGCCCTGACAAAAACAGTGGTGTGGTTATTTTTGCTCCACCACTTTCCAAAGCTGACATATGGGGACCTCTTCTAGTCCATAAAATGTATAACTGTAAAATTATCATATCTCAGCTTTGGGATGAGATAGGCTGACATAAATCACACCCCTGTGTAAGTCAGGGCCTCCTTAATCAACAACGTGAATTTGGAAGAAATCTGAGTCGGTCAAGAATTTCATCTGAAAAAACACAAAGGGGTACCCCTTAGTATTTTTTTGGGTGAAAAATGTGACCCACTCAGATCTTCATCAAACTCACACAGTGTGTCTTGGAGGCCCTGACAAAAACAGTGGTGTGGTTATTTTTGCTCCACCACTTTCCAAAGCTGACATATGGGGACCTCTTCTAGTCCATGAAATGTATAACTGTATAATTATCATATCTCAGCTTTGGGATGAGATAGACTGAAAATAATCACACCCCTGTGTAAGCCAGGGCCTCCTTAATCAACAACGTGAATTTGGAAGTAATCTGAGTCGGTCAAGAATTTCATCTGAAAAAACACAAAGGGGTACCCCTTAGTATTTTTTTGGGTGAAAAATGTGACCAACTCAGATCTTCATCAAACTCACACAGTGTGTCTTGGAGGTCCTGACAATAACAGTGGTGTGGTTATGTTTGCTCCACCACTTTCCAAAGCTGAGATATGGGGACCTCTTCTAGTCCATAAAATGTATAACTGTAAAATTATCATATCTCAGCTTTCAGATGAGATAGGCTGACATAAATCACACCCCTGTGTAAGTCAGGGCCTCCTTAATCAACAACATGAACTTGGAAGAAATCTGAGTCGGTCAAAAAGTTTGTCTGAAAAAACACAAAGGGGTACCCCTTAGTATTTTTTTGGGTGAAAAATGTGACCAACTCAGATCTTCATCAAACTCACACAGTGTGTCTTGGAGGTCCTGACAATAACAGTGGTGTGGTTATGTTTGCTCCACCACTTTCCAAAGCTGACATATGGGGACCTCTTCTGGTCCATAAAATGTATAACTGTAAATTTATCATATCTCAGCTTTGGGATGAGATAGACTGAAAATAATCACACCCCTGTGTAAGCCAGGGCCTCCTTAATCAACAACGTGAATTTGGAAGAAATCTGAGTCGGTCAAGAATTTCATCTGAAAAAACACAAAGGGGTACCCCTTAGTATTTTTTTGGGTGAAAAATGTGACCAACTTAGATCTTCATCAAACTCACACAGTGTGTCTTGGAGGTCCTTACAATAACAGTGGTGTGGTTATGTTTGCTCCACCACTTTCCAAAGCTGAGATATGGGGACCTCTTCTAGTCCATAAAATGTATAACTGTAAAATTATCATATCTCAGCTTTGGGATGAGATAGGCTGACATAAATCACACCCCTGTGTAAGTCAGTGCCTCCTTAATCAACAACATGAACTTGGAAGAAATCTGAGTCGGTCAAAAATTTTGTCTGAAAAAACACAAAGGGGTACCCCTTAGTATTTTTTTGGGTGAAAAATGTGACCCACTCAGATCTTCATCAAACTCACACAGTGTGTCTTGGAGGTCCTGACAATAACAGTGGTGTGGTTATGTTTGCTCCACCACTTTCCAAAGCTGAGATATGGGGACCTCTTCTAGTCCATAAAATGTATAATTGTAAAATTATCATATCTCAGCTTTGGGATGAGATAGACTGAAAATAATCACACCCCTGTGTAAGCCAGGGCCTCCTTAATCAACAACGTGAATTTGGAAGAAATCTGAGTCGGTCAAGAATTTCATCTGAAAAAACACAAAGGGGTACCCCTTAGTTTTTTTTTTGGGTGAAAAATGTGACCAACTCAGATCTTCATCAAACTCACACAGTGTGTCTTGGAGGTCCTGACAATAACAGTGGTGTGGTTATGTTTGCTCCACCACTTTCTAAAGCTGAGATATGGGGACCTCGTCTAGTCCATAAATGTATAACTGTATAATTATCATATCTCAGCTTTGGGATGAGATAGGCTGACATAAATCACACCCCTGTGTAAGTCAAGGCCTCCTTAATCAACAACATGAACTTGGAAGAAATCTGAGTCGGTCAAAAATTTTGTCTGAAAAAACACAAAGGGGTACCCCTTAGTATTTTTTTGGGTGAAAAATGTGACCCACTCAGATCTTCATCAAACTCACACAGTGTGTCTTGGAGGTCCTGACAATAACAGTGGTGTGGTTATGTTTGCTCCACCACTTTCCAAAGCTGAGATATGGGGACCTCTTCTAGTCCATAAAATGTATAACTGTAAAATTATCATATCTCAGCTTTGGGATGAGATAGACTGAAAATAATCACACCCCTGTGTAAGCCAGGGCCTCCTTATTCAACAACGTGAATTTGGAAGAAATCTGAGTCGGTCAAGAATTTCATCTGAAAAAACACAAAGGGGTACCCCTTAGTATTTTTTTGGGTGAAAAATGTGACCAACTCAGATCTTCATCAAACTCACACAGTGTGTCTTGGAGGTCCTTACAATAACAGTGGTGTGGTTATTTTTGCTCCACCACTTTCCAAAGCTGAGATATGGGGACCTCTTCTAGTCCATAAAATGTATAACTGTAAAATTATCATATCTCAGCTTTGGGATGAGATAGGCTGACATAAATCACACCCCTGTGTAAGTCAGGGCCTCCTTAATCAACAACATGAACTTGGAAAAAATCTGAGTCGGTCAAAAATTTTGTCTGAAAAAACACAAAGGGGTACCCCTTTGTATTTTTTTGGGTGAAAAATGTGACCAACTCAGATCTTCATCAAACTCACACAGTGTGTCTTGGAGGTCCTGACAATAACAGTGGTGTGGTTATGTTTGCTCCACCACTTTCCAAAGCTGAGATATGGGGACCTCTTCTAGTCCATAAAATGTATAACTGTAAAATTATCATATCTCAGCTTTGGGATGAGATAGGCTGACATAAATCACACCCCTGTGTAAGTCAGGGCCTCCTTAATCAACAACATGAACT
Source organism: Hoplias malabaricus (assembly GCF_029633855.1). NCBI lineage: Eukaryota > Metazoa > Chordata > Actinopteri > Characiformes > Erythrinidae > Hoplias > Hoplias malabaricus. Next base: position 34,104,354 of record NC_089816.1, read on the forward strand.
TGGAAGAAATCTGAGTCGGTCAAAAATTTTGTCTGAAAAAACACAAAGGGGTACCCCTTAGTATTTTTTTGGGTGAAAAATATGACCAACTCAGATCTTCATCAAACTCACACAGTGTGTCTTGGAGGTCCTGACAATAACAGTGGTGTGGTTATGTTTGCTCCACCACTTTCCAAAGCTGAGATATGGGGACCTCTTCTAGTCCATAAAATGTATAACTGTAAAATTATCATATCTCAGCTTTGGGATGAGATAGACTGAAAATAATCACACCCCTGTGTAAGCCAGGGCCTCCTTAATCAACAACGTGAATTTGGAAGAAATCTGAGTCGGTCAAGAATTTCATCTGAAAAAACACAAAAGGGTACCCCTTAGTATTTTTTTGGGTGAAAAATGTGACCAACTCAGATCTTCATCAAACTCACACAGTGTGTCTTGGAGGTCCTGACAATAACAGTGGTGTGGTTATGTTTGCTCCACCACTTTCTAAAGCTGAGATATGGGGACCTCGTCTAGTCCATAAATGTATAACTGTATAATTATCATATCTCAGCTTTGGGATGAGATAGGCTGACATAAATCACACCCCTGTGTAAGTCAAGGCCTCCTTAATCAACAACATGAACTTGGAAGAAATCTGAGTCGGTCAAAAATTTTGTCTGAAAAAACACAAAGGGGTACCCCTTAGTATTTTTTTGGGTGAAAAATGTGACCCACTCAGATCTTCATCAAACTCACACAGTGTGTCTTGGAGGTCCTGACAATAACAGTGGTGTGGTTATGTTTGCTCCACCACTTTCCAAAGCTGAGATATGGGGACCTCTTCTAGTCCATAAAATGTATAACTGTAAAATTATAATATCTCAGCTTTGGGATGAGATAGACTGAAAATAATCACACCCCTGTGTAAGCCAGGGCCTCCTTATTCAACAACGTGAATTTGGAAGAAATCTGAGTCGGTCAAGAATTTCATCTGAAAAAACACAAAGGGGTACCCCTTAGTATTTTTTTGGGTGAAAAATGTGACCAACTCAGATCTTCATCAAACTCACACAGTGTGTCTTGGAGGTCCTTACAATAACAGTGGTGTGGTTATTTTTGCTCCACCACTTTCCAAAGCTGAGATATGGGGACCTCTTCTAGTCCATAAAATGTATAACTGTAAAATTATCATATCTCAGCTTTGGGATGAGATAGGCTGACATAAATCACACCCCTGTGTAAGTCAGGGCCTCCTTAATCAACAACATGAACTTGGAAGAAATCTGAGTCGGTCAAAAATTTTGTCTGAAAAAACACAAATGGGTACCCCTTAGTATTTTTTTGGGTGAAAAATGTGACCAACTCAGATCTTCATCAAACTCACACAGTGTGTCTTGGAGGTCCTGACAATAACAGTGGTGTGGTTATGTTTGCTCCACCACTTTCTAAAGCTGAGATATGGGGACCTCGTCTAGTCCATAAATGTATAACTGTATAATTATCATATCTCAGCTTTGGGATGAGATAGGCTGACATAAATCACACCCCTGTGTAAGTCAAGGCCTCCTTAATCAACAACGTGAATTTGGAAGAAATCTGAGTCGGTCAAGAATTTCATCTGAAAAAACACAAAGGGGTACCCCTTAGTATTTTTTTGGGTGAAAAATGTGACCAACTCAGATCTTCATCAAACTCACACAGTGTGTCCTGGAGGTCCTGACAATAACAGTGGTGTGGTTATGTTTGCTCCACCACTTTCCAAAGCTGAGATATGGGGACCTCTTCTAGTCCATAAAATGTATAACTGTAAAATTATCATATCTCAGCTTTGGGATGAGATAGGCTGACATAAATCACACCCCTGTGTAAGTCAGGGCCTCCTTAATCAACAACATGAACTTGGAAGAAATCTGAGTCGGTCAAAAAGTTTGTCTGAAAAAACACAAAGGGGTACCCCTTAGTATATTTTTGGGTGAAAAATGTGACCCACTCAGATCTTCATCAAACTCACACAGTGTGTCTTGGAGGTCCTGACAATAACAGTGGTGTGGTTATGTTTGCTCTACCACTTTCCAAAGCTGACATATGGGGACCTCTTCTAGTCCATAAAATGTATAACTGTAAAATTATCATATCTCAGCTTTGGGATGAGATAGGCTGACATAAATCACACCCCTGTGTAAGTCAGGGCCTCTTTAATCAACAACGTGAATTTGGAAGAAATCTGAGTCGGTCAAGAATTTCATCTGAAAAAACACAAAGGGGTACCCCTTAGTATTTTTTTGGGTGAAAAATGTGACCAACTCAGATCTTCATCAAACTCACACAGTGTGTCTTGGAGGTCCTGACAATAACAGTGGTGTGGTTATGTTTGCTCCACCACTTTCCAAAGCTGAGATATGGGGACCTCTTCTAGTCCATAAAATGTATAACTGTAAAATTATCATATCTCAGCTTTGGGATGAGATAGGCTGACATAAATCACACCCCTGTGTAAGTCAAGGCCTCCTAAATCAACAATGTTAATTTGGAAGAAATCTGAGTCGGTCAAGAATTTTATCTGAAAAAACACAAAGGGGTACCCCTTAGTATTTTTTTGGGTGAAAAATGTGACCAACTCAGATCTTCATCAAACTCACACAGTGTGTCTTGGAGGTCCTGACAATAACAGTGGTGTGGTTATGTTTGCTCCACCACTTTCCAAAGCTGAGATATGGGGACCTCTTCTAGTCCATAAAATGTATAACTGTAAAATTATCATATCTCAGCTTTGGGATGAGATAGACTGAAAATAATCACACCCCTGTGTAAGCCAGGGCCTCCTTATTCAACAACGTGAATTTGGAAGAAATCTGAGTCGGTCAAGAATTTCATCTGAAAAAACACAAAGGGGTACCCCTTAGTATTTTTTTGGGTGAAAAATGTGACCAACTCAGATCTTCATCAAACTCACACAGTGTGTCTTGGAGGCCCTGACAAAAACAGTGGTGTGGTTATTTTTGCTCCACCACTTTCCAAAGCTGACATATGGGGACCTCTTCTGGTCCATAAAATGTGTAACTGTAAATTTATCATATCTCAGCTTTGGGATGAGATAGACTGAAAATAATCACACCCCTGTGTAAGCCAGGGCCTCCTTAATCAACAACGTGAATTTGGAAGAAATCTGAGTCGGTCAAGAATTTCATCTGAAAAAACACAAAGGGGTACCCCTTAGTATTTTTTTGGGTGAAAAATGTGACCAACTCAGATCTTCATCAAACTCACACAGTGTGTCTTGGAGGTCCTGACAACAACAGTGGTGTGGTTATTTTTGCTCCACCACTTTCCAAAGCTGAGATATGGGGACCTCGTCTAGTCCATAAATGTATAACTGTATAATTATCATATCTCAGCTTTGGGATGAGATAGGCTGACACAAATCACACCCCTGTGTAAGTCAAGGCCTCCTTAATCAACAACGTGAATCTGGAAGAAATCTGAGTCGGTCAAGAATTTCGTCTGAAAAAACACAAAGGGGTACCCCTTAGTATTTTTTTGGTGAAAAATGTGACCAACTCAGATCTTCATCAAACTCACACAGTGTGTCTTGGAGGTCCTGACAACAACAGTGGTGTGGTTATTTTTGCTCCACCACTTTCCAAAGCTGACATAGGGGGACCTCGTCTAGTCCATAAATGTATAACTGTATAATTATCATATCTCAGCTTTGGGATGAGATAGACTGAAAATAATCACACCCCTGTGTAAGCCAGGGCCTCCTTAATCAACAATGTGAATTTGGAAGAAATCTGAGTCGGTCAAGAATTTCATCTGAAAAAACACAAAGGGGTACCCCTTAGTTTTTTTTTGGGTGAAAAATGTGACCAACTCAGATCTTCATCAAACTCACACAGTGTGTCTTGGAGGTCCTGACAACAACAGTGGTGTGGTTATTTTTGCTCCACCACTTTCCAAAGCTGACATATGTGTACCTCTTCTAGTCCATAAAATGTATAACTGTAAAATTTTCATAACTCATCTTTGAGATGAGATAGACTGACATAAATCACACCCCTGTGTAAGTCAGGGCCTCCTTAATCAACAACATGAATTTGGAAGAAATCTGAGTCGGTCAAAAATTTTGTCTGAAAAAACACAAAGGGGTACCCCTTAGTATTTTTTTGGTGAAAAATGTGACCAACTCAGATCTTCATCAAACTCACACAGTGTGTCTTGGAGGCCCTGACAAAAACAGTGGTGTGGTTATTTTTGCTCCACCACTTTCCAAAGCTGACATATGGGGACCTCTTCTAGTCCATAAAATGTATAACTGTAAAATTATCATATCTCAGCTTTGGGATGAGATAGGCTGACATAAATCACACCCCTGTGTAAGTCAGGGCCTCCTTAATCAACAACGTGAATTTGGAAGAAATCTGAGTCGGTCAAGAATTTCATCTGAAAAAACACAAAGGGGTACCCCTTAGTATTTTTTTGGGTGAAAAATGTGACCCACTCAGATCTTCATCAAACTCACACAGTGTGTCTTGGAGGCCCTGACAAAAACAGTGGTGTGGTTATTTTTGCTCCACCACTTTCCAAAGCTGACATATGGGGACCTCTTCTAGTCCATGAAATGTATAACTGTATAATTATCATATCTCAGCTTTGGGATGAGATAGACTGAAAATAATCACACCCCTGTGTAAGCCAGGGCCTCCTTAATCAACAACGTGAATTTGGAAGTAATCTGAGTCGGTCAAGAATTTCATCTGAAAAAACACAAAGGGGTACCCCTTAGTATTTTTTTGGGTGAAAAATGTGACCAACTCAGATCTTCATCAAACTCACACAGTGTGTCTTGGAGGTCCTGACAATAACAGTGGTGTGGTTATGTTTGCTCCACCACTTTCCAAAGCTGAGATATGGGGACCTCTTCTAGTCCATAAAATGTATAACTGTAAAATTATCATATCTCAGCTTTCAGATGAGATAGGCTGACATAAATCACACCCCTGTGTAAGTCAGGGCCTCCTTAATCAACAACATGAACTTGGAAGAAATCTGAGTCGGTCAAAAAGTTTGTCTGAAAAAACACAAAGGGGTACCCCTTAGTATTTTTTTGGGTGAAAAATGTGACCAACTCAGATCTTCATCAAACTCACACAGTGTGTCTTGGAGGTCCTGACAATAACAGTGGTGTGGTTATGTTTGCTCCACCACTTTCCAAAGCTGACATATGGGGACCTCTTCTGGTCCATAAAATGTATAACTGTAAATTTATCATATCTCAGCTTTGGGATGAGATAGACTGAAAATAATCACACCCCTGTGTAAGCCAGGGCCTCCTTAATCAACAACGTGAATTTGGAAGAAATCTGAGTCGGTCAAGAATTTCATCTGAAAAAACACAAAGGGGTACCCCTTAGTATTTTTTTGGGTGAAAAATGTGACCAACTTAGATCTTCATCAAACTCACACAGTGTGTCTTGGAGGTCCTTACAATAACAGTGGTGTGGTTATGTTTGCTCCACCACTTTCCAAAGCTGAGATATGGGGACCTCTTCTAGTCCATAAAATGTATAACTGTAAAATTATCATATCTCAGCTTTGGGATGAGATAGGCTGACATAAATCACACCCCTGTGTAAGTCAGTGCCTCCTTAATCAACAACATGAACTTGGAAGAAATCTGAGTCGGTCAAAAATTTTGTCTGAAAAAACACAAAGGGGTACCCCTTAGTATTTTTTTGGGTGAAAAATGTGACCCACTCAGATCTTCATCAAACTCACACAGTGTGTCTTGGAGGTCCTGACAATAACAGTGGTGTGGTTATGTTTGCTCCACCACTTTCCAAAGCTGAGATATGGGGACCTCTTCTAGTCCATAAAATGTATAATTGTAAAATTATCATATCTCAGCTTTGGGATGAGATAGACTGAAAATAATCACACCCCTGTGTAAGTCAGGGCCTCTTTAATCAACAACGTGAATTTGGAAGAAATCTGAGTCGGTCAAGAATTTCATCTGAAAAAACACAAAGGGGTACCCCTTAGTATTTTTTTGGGTGAAAAATGTGACCAACTCAGATCTTCATCAAACTCACACAGTGTGTCTTGGAGGTCCTGACAATAACAGTGGTGTGGTTATGTTTGCTCCACCACTTTCCAAAGCTGAGATATGGGGACCTCTTCTAGTCCATAAAATGTATAACTGTAAAATTATCATATCTCAGCTTTGGGATGAGATAGGCTGACATAAATCACACCCCTGTGTAAGTCAAGGCCTCCTAAATCAACAATGTTAATTTGGAAGAAATCTGAGTCGGTCAAGAATTTTATCTGAAAAAACACAAAGGGGTACCCCTTAGTATTTTTTTGGGTGAAAAATGTGACCAACTCAGATCTTCATCAAACTCACACAGTGTGTCTTGGAGGTCCTGACAATAACAGTGGTGTGGTTATGTTTGCTCCACCACTTTCCAAAGCTGAGATATGGGGACCTCTTCTAGTCCATAAAATGTATAACTGTAAAATTATCATATCTCAGCTTTGGGATGAGATAGACTGAAAATAATCACACCCCTGTGTAAGCCAGGGCCTCCTTAATCAACAACGTGAATTTGGAAGAAATCTGAGTCGGTCAAGAATTTCATCTGAAAAAACACAAAGGGGTACCCCTTAGTTTTTTTTTTGGGTGAAAAATGTGACCAACTCAGATCTTCATCAAACTCACACAGTGTGTCTTGGAGGTCCTGACAATAACAGTGGTGTGGTTATGTTTGCTCCACCACTTTCTAAAGCTGAGATATGGGGACCTCGTCTAGTCCATAAATGTATAACTGTATAATTATCATATCTCAGCTTTGGGATGAGATAGGCTGACATAAATCACACCCCTGTGTAAGTCAAGGCCTCCTTAATCAACAACATGAACTTGGAAGAAATCTGAGTCGGTCAAAAATTTTGTCTGAAAAAACACAAAGGGGTACCCCTTAGTATTTTTTTGGGTGAAAAATGTGACCCACTCAGATCTTCATCAAACTCACACAGTGTGTCTTGGAGGTCCTGACAATAACAGTGGTGTGGTTATGTTTGCTCCACCACTTTCCAAAGCTGAGATATGGGGACCTCTTCTAGTCCATAAAATGTATAACTGTAAAATTATAATATCTCAGCTTTGGGATGAGATAGACTGAAAATAATCACACCCCTGTGTAAGCCAGGGCCTCCTTATTCAACAACGTGAATTTGGAAGAAATCTGAGTCGGTCAAGAATTTCATCTGAAAAAACACAAAGGGGTACCCCTTAGTATTTTTTTGGGTGAAAAATGTGACCAACTCAGATCTTCATCAAACTCACACAGTGTGTCTTGGAGGTCCTTACAATAACAGTGGTGTGGTTATTTTTGCTCCACCACTTTCCAAAGCTGAGATATGGGGACCTCTTCTAGTCCATAAAATGTATAACTGTAAAATTATCATATCTCAGCTTTGGGATGAGATAGGCTGACATAAATCACACCCCTGTGTAAGTCAGGGCCTCCTTAATCAACAACATGAACTTGGAAGAAATCTGAGTCGGTCAAAAATTTTGTCTGAAAAAACACAAAGGGGTACCCCTTAGTATTTTTTTGGGTGAAAAATGTGACCCACTCAGATCTTCATCAAACTCACACAGTGTGTCTTGGAGGTCCTGACAATAACAGTGGTGTGGTTATGTTTGCTCCACCACTTTCCAAAGCTGACATATGGGGACCTCTTCTAGTCCATAAAATGTATAACTGTAAAATTATCATATCTCAGCTTTGGGATGAGATAGGCTGACATAAATCACACCCCTGTGTAAGTCAAGGCCTCCTAAATCAACAATGTTAATTTGGAAGAAATCTGAGTCGGTCAAGAATTTTATCTGAAAAAACACAAATGGGTACCCCTTAGTATTTTTTTGGGTGAAAAATGTGACCAACTCAGATCTTCATCAAACTCACACAGTGTGTCTTGGAGGTCCTGACAATAACAGTGGTGTGGTTATGTTTGCTCCACCACTTTCTAAAGCTGAGATATGGGGACCTCGTCTAGTCCATAAATGTATAACTGTATAATTATCATATCTCAGCTTTGGGATGAGATAGGCTGACATAAATCACACCCCTGTGTAAGTCAAGGCCTCCTTAATCAACAACGTGAATTTGGAAGAAATCTGAGTCGGTCAAGAATTTCATCTGAAAAAACACAAAGGGGTACCCCTTAGTATTTTTTTGGGTGAAAAATGTGACCAACTCAGATCTTCATCAAACTCACACAGTGTGTCCTGGAGGTCCTGACAATAACAGTGGTGTGGTTATGTTTGCTCCACCACTTTCCAAAGCTGAGATATGGGGACCTCTTCTAGTCCATAAAATGTATAACTGTAAAATTATCATATCTCAGCTTTGGGATGAGATAGGCTGACATAAATCACACCCCTGTGTAAGTCAGGGCCTCCTTAATCAACAACATGAACTTGGAAGAAATCTGAGTCGGTCAAAAAGTTTGTCTGAAAAAACACAAAGGGGTACCCCTTAGTATATTTTTGGGTGAAAAATGTGACCCACTCAGATCTTCATCAAACTCACACAGTGTGTCTTGGAGGTCCTGACAATAACAGTGGTGTGGTTATGTTTGCTCTACCACTTTCCAAAGCTGACATATGGGGACCTCTTCTAGTCCATAAAATGTATAACTGTAAAATTATCATATCTCAGCTTTGGGATGAGATAGGCTGACATAAATCACACCCCTGTGTAAGTCAGGGCCTCTTTAATCAACAACGTGAATTTGGAAGAAATCTGAGTCGGTCAAGAATTTCATCTGAAAAAACACAAAGGGGTACCCCTTAGTATTTTTTTGGGTGAAAAATGTGACCAACTCAGATCTTCATCAAACTCACACAGTGTGTCTTGGAGGTCCTGACAATAACAGTGGTGTGGTTATGTTTGCTCCACCACTTTCCAAAGCTGAGATATGGGGACCTCTTCTAGTCCATAAAATGTATAACTGTAAAATTATCATATCTCAGCTTTGGGATGAGATAGGCTGACATAAATCACACCCCTGTGTAAGTCAAGGCCTCCTAAATCAACAATGTTAATTTGGAAGAAATCTGAGTCGGTCAAGAATTTTATCTGAAAAAACACAAAGGGGTACCCCTTAGTATTTTTTTGGGTGAAAAATGTGACCAACTCAGATCTTCATCAAACTCACACAGTGTGTCTTGGAGGTCCTGACAATAACAGTGGTGTGGTTATGTTTGCTCCACCACTTTCCAAAGCTGAGATATGGGGACCTCTTCTAGTCCATAAAATGTATAACTGTAAAATTATCATATCTCAGCTTTGGGATGAGATAGACTGAAAATAATCACACCCCTGTGTAAGCCAGGGCCTCCTTATTCAACAACGTGAATTTGGAAGAAATCTGAGTCGGTCAAGAATTTCATCTGAAAAAACACAAAGGGGTACCCCTTAGTATTTTTTTGGGTGAAAAATGTGACCAACTCAGATCTTCATCAAACTCACACAGTGTGTCTTGGAGGTCCTTACAATAACAGTGGTGTGGTTATTTTTGCTCCACCACTTTCCAAAGCTGAGATATGGGGACCTCTTCTAGTCCATAAAATGTATAACTGTAAAATTATCATATCTCAGCTTTGGGATGAGATAGGCTGACATAAATCACACCCCTGTGTAAGTCAGGGCCTCCTTAATCAACAACATGAACTTGGAAGAAATCTGAGTCGGTCAAAAATTTTGTCTGAAAAAACACAAAGGGGTACCCCTTAGTATTTTTTTGGGTGAAAAATGTGACCCACTCAGATCTTCATCAAACTCACACAGTGTGTCTTGGAGGTCCTGACAATAACAGTGGTGTGGTTATGTTTGCTCCACCACTTTCCAAAGCTGACATATGGGGACCTCTTCTAGTCCATAAAATGTATAACTGTAAAATTATCATATCTCAGCTTTGGGATGAGATAGGCTGACATAAATCACACCCCTGTGTAAGTCAGGGCCTCTTTAATCAACAACGTGAATTTGGAAGAAATCTGAGTCGGTCAAGAATTTCATCTGAAAAAACACAAAGGGGTACCCCTTAGTATTTTTTTGGGTGAAAAATGTGACCAACTCAGATCTTCATCAAACTCACACAGTGTGTCTTGGAGGTCCTGACAATAACAGTGGTGTGGTTATGTTTGCTCCACCACTTTCCAAAGCTGAGATATGGGGACCTCTTCTAGTCCATAAAATGTATAACTGTAAAATTATCATATCTCAGCTTTGGGATGAGATAGGCTGACATAAATCACACCCCTGTGTAAGTCAAGGCCTCCTAAATCAACAATGTTAATTTGGAAGAAATCTGAGTCGGTCAAGAATTTTATCTGAAAAAACACAAAGGGGTACCCCTTAGTATTTTTTTGGGTGAAAAATGTGACCAACTCAGATCTTCATCAAACTCACACAGTGTGTCTTGGAGGTCCTGACAATAACAGTGGTGTGGTTATGTTTGCTCCACCACTTTCTAAAGCTGAGATATGGGGACCTCGTCTAGTCCATAAATGTATAACTGTATAATTATCATATCTCAGCTTTGGGATGAGATAGGCTGACATAAATCACACCCCTGTGTAAGTCAAGGCCTCCTTAATCAACAACGTGAATTTGGAAGAAATCTGAGTCGGTCAAGAATTTCATCTGAAAAAACACAAAGGGGTACCCCTTAGTATTTTTTTGGGTGAAAAATGTGACCAACTCAGATCTTCATCAAACTCACACAGTGTGTCTTGGAGGTCCTGACAATAACAGTGGTGTGGTTATGTTTGCTCCACCACTTTCCAAAGCTGAGATATGGGGACCTCTTCTAGTCCATAAAATGTATAACTGTAAAATTATCATATCTCAGCTTTGGGATGAGATAGGCTGACATAAATCACACCCCTGTGTAAGTCAGGGCCTCCTTAATCAACAACATGAACTTGGAAGAAATCTGAGTCGGTCAAAAAGTTTGTCTGAAAAAACACAAAGGGGTACCCCTTAGTATTTTTTTGGGTGAAAAATGTGACCAACTCAGATCTTCATCAAACTCACACAGTGTGTCTTGGAGGTCCTGACAATAACAGTGGTGTGGTTATGTTTGCTCCACCACTTTCCAAAGCTGAGATATGGGGACCTCTTCTAGTCCATAAAATGTATAACTGTAAAATTATCATATCTCAGCTTTGGGATGAGATAGACTGAAAATAATCACACCCCTGTGTAAGCCAGGGCCTCCTTATTCAACAACGTGAATTTGGAAGAAATCTGAGTCGGTCAAGAATTTCATCTGAAAAAACACAAAGGGGTACCCCTTAGTATTTTTTTGGGTGAAAAATGTGACCAACTCAGATCTTCATCAAACTCACACAGTGTGTCTTGGAGGTCCTTACAATAACAGTGGTGTGGTTATTTTTGCTCCACCACTTTCCAAAGCTGAGATATGGGGACCTCTTCTAGTCCATAAAATGTATAACTGTAAAATTATCATATCTCAGCTTTGGGATGAGATAGGCTGACATAAATCACACCCCTGTGTAAGTCAGGGCCTCCTTAATCAACAACATGAACTTGGAAGAAATCTGAGTCGGTCAAAAATTTTATCTGAAAAAACACAAAGGGGTACCCCTTAGTATTTTTTTGGGTGAAAAATGTGACCAACTCAGATCTTCATCAAACTCACACAGTGTGTCTTGGAGGTCCTGACAATAACAGTGGTGTGGTTATGTTTGCTCCACCACTTTCTAAAGCTGAGATATGGGGACCTCGTCTAGTCCATAAATGTATAACTGTATAATTATCATATCTCAGCTTTGGGATGAGATAGGCTGACATAAATCACACCCCTGTGTAAGTCAAGGCCTCCTTAATCAACAACGTGAATTTGGAAGAAATCTGAGTCGGTCAAGAATTTCATCTGAAAAAACACAAAGGGGTACCCCTTAGTATTTTTTTGGGTGAAAAATGTGACCAACTCAGATCTTCATCAAACTCACACAGTGTGTCTTGGAGGTCCTGACAATAACAGTGGTGTGGTTATGTTTGCTCCACCACTTTCCAAAGCTGAGATATGGGGACCTCTTCTAGTCCATAAAATGTATAACTGTAAAATTATCATATCTCAGCTTTGGGATGAGATAGGCTGACATAAATCACACCCCTGTGTAAGTCAGGGCCTCCTTAATCAACAACATGAACTTGGAAGAAATCTGAGTCGGTCAAAAAGTTTGTCTGAAAAAACACAAAGGGGTACCCCTTAGTATTTTTTTGGGTGAAAAATGTGACCAACTCAGATCTTCATCAAACTCACACAGTGTGTCTTGGAGGTCCTGACAATAACAGTGGTGTGGTTATGTTTGCTCCACCACTTTCCAAAGCTGAGATATGGGGACCTCTTCTAGTCCATAAAATGTATAACTGTAAAATTATCATATCTCAGCTTTGGGATGAGATAGACTGAAAATAATCACACCCCTGTGTAAGCCAGGGCCTCCTTATTCAACAACGTGAATTTGGAAGAAATCTGAGTCGGTCAAGAATTTCATCTGAAAAAACACAAAGGGGTACCCCTTAGTATTTTTTTGGGTGAAAAATGTGACCAACTCAGATCTTCATCAAACTCACACAGTGTGTCTTGGAGGTCCTTACAATAACAGTGGTGTGGTTATTTTTGCTCCACCACTTTCCAAAGCTGAGATATGGGGACCTCTTCTAGTCCATAAAATGTATAACTGTAAAATTATCATATCTCAGCTTTGGGATGAGATAGGCTGACATAAATCACACCCCTGTGTAAGTCAGGGCCTCCTTAATCAACAACATGAACTTGGAAGAAATCTGAGTCGGTCAAAAATTTTGTCTGAAAAAACACAAAGGGGTACCCCTTAGTATTTTTTTGGGTGAAAAATGTGACCCACTCAGATCTTCATCAAACTCACACAGTGTGTCTTGGAGGTCCTGACAATAACAGTGGTGTGGTTATGTTTGCTCCACCACTTTCCAAAGCTGACATATGGGGACCTCTTCTAGTCCATAAAATGTATAACTGTAAAATTATCATATCTCAGCTTTGGGATGAGATAGGCTGACATAAATCACACCCCTGTGTAAGTCAGGGCCTCTTTAATCAACAACGTGAATTTGGAAGAAATCTGAGTCGGTCAAGAATTTCATCTGAAAAAACACAAAGGGGTACCCCTTAGTATTTTTTTGGGTGAAAAATGTGACCAACTCAGATCTTCATCAAACTCACACAGTGTGTCTTGGAGGTCCTGACAATAACAGTGGTGTGGTTATGTTTGCTCCACCACTTTCCAAAGCTGAGATATGGGGACCTCTTCTAGTCCATAAAATGTATAACTGTAAAATTATCATATCTCAGCTTTGGGATGAGATAGGCTGACATAAATCACACCCCTGTGTAAGTCAAGGCCTCCTAAATCAACAATGTTAATTTGGAAGAAATCTGAGTCGGTCAAGAATTTTATCTGAAAAAACACAAAGGGGTACCCCTTAGTATTTTTTTGGGTGAAAAATGTGACCAACTCAGATCTTCATCAAACTCACACAGTGTGTCTTGGAGGTCCTGACAATAACAGTGGTGTGGTTATGTTTGCTCCACCACTTTCTAAAGCTGAGATATGGGGACCTCGTCTAGTCCATAAATGTATAACTGTATAATTATCATATCTCAGCTTTGGGATGAGATAGGCTGACATAAATCACACCCCTGTGTAAGTCAAGGCCTCCTTAATCAACAACGTGAATTTGGAAGAAATCTGAGTCGGTCAAGAATTTCATCTGAAAAAACACAAAGGGGTACCCCTTAGTATTTTTTTGGGTGAAAAATGTGACCAACTCAGATCTTCATCAAACTCACACAGTGTGTCTTGGAGGTCCTGACAATAACAGTGGTGTGGTTATGTTTGCTCCACCACTTTCCAAAGCTGAGATATGGGGACCTCTTCTAGTCCATAAAATGTATAACTGTAAAATTATCATATCTCAGCTTTGGGATGAGATAGGCTGACATAAATCACACCCCTGTGTAAGTCAAGGCCTCCTAAATCAACAATGTTAATTTGGAAGAAATCTGAGTCGGTCAAGAATTTTATCTGAAAAAACACAAAGGGGTACCCCTTAGTATTTTTTTGGGTGAAAAATGTGACCAACTCAGATCTTCATCAAACTCACACAGTGTGTCTTGGAGGTCCTGACAATAACAGTGGTGTGGTTATGTTTGCTCCACCACTTTCCAAAGCTGAGATATGGGGACCTCTTCTAGTCCATAAAATGTATAACTGTAAAATTATCATATCTCAGCTTTGGGATGAGATAGACTGAAAATAATCACACCCCTGTGTAAGCCAGGGCCTCCTTATTCAACAACGTGAATTTGGAAGAAATCTGAGTCGGTCAAGAATTTCATCTGAAAAAACACAAAGGGGTACCCCTTAGTATTTTTTTGGGTGAAAAATGTGACCAACTCAGATCTTCATCAAACTCACACAGTGTGTCTTGGAGGTCCTTACAATAACAGTGGTGTGGTTATTTTTGCTCCACCACTTTCCAAAGCTGAGATATGGGGACCTCTTCTAGTCCATAAAATGTATAACTGTAAAATTATCATATCTCAGCTTTGGGATGAGATAGGCTGACATAAATCACACCCCTGTGTAAGTCAGGGCCTCCTTAATCAACAACATGAACTTGGAAGAAATCTGAGTCGGTCAAAAATTTTGTCTGAAAAAACACAAAGGGGTACCCCTTAGTATTTTTTTGGGTGAAAAATGTGACCCACTCAGATCTTCATCAAACTCACACAGTGTGTCTTGGAGGTCCTGACAATAACAGTGGTGTGGTTATGTTTGCTCCACCACTTTCCAAAGCTGACATATGGGGACCTCTTCTAGTCCATAAAATGTATAACTGTAAAATTATCATATCTCAGCTTTGGGATGAGATAGGCTGACATAAATCACACCCCTGTGTAAGTCAGGGCCTCTTTAATCAACAACGTGAATTTGGAAGAAATCTGAGTCGGTCAAGAATTTCATCTGAAAAAACACAAAGGGGTACCCCTTAGTATTTTTTTGGGTGAAAAATGTGACCAACTCAGATCTTCATCAAACTCACACAGTGTGTCTTGGAGGTCCTGACAATAACAGTGGTGTGGTTATGTTTGCTCCACCACTTTCCAAAGCTGAGATATGGGGACCTCTTCTAGTCCATAAAATGTATAACTGTAAAATTATCATATCTCAGCTTTGGGATGAGATAGGCTGACATAAATCACACCCCTGTGTAAGTCAAGGCCTCCTAAATCAACAATGTTAATTTGGAAGAAATCTGAGTCGGTCAAGAATTTTATCTGAAAAAACACAAAGGGGTACCCCTTAGTATTTTTTTGGGTGAAAAATGTGACCAACTCAGATCTTCATCAAACTCACACAGTGTGTCTTGGAGGTCCTGACAATAACAGTGGTGTGGTTATGTTTGCTCCACCACTTTCTAAAGCTGAGATATGGGGACCTCGTCTAGTCCATAAATGTATAACTGTATAATTATCATATCTCAGCTTTGGGATGAGATAGGCTGACATAAATCACACCCCTGTGTAAGTCAAGGCCTCCTTAATCAACAACGTGAATTTGGAAGAAATCTGAGTCGGTCAAGAATTTCATCTGAAAAAACACAAAGGGGTACCCCTTAGTATTTTTTTGGGTGAAAAATGTGACCAACTCAGATCTTCATCAAACTCACACAGTGTGTCTTGGAGGTCCTGACAATAACAGTGGTGTGGTTATGTTTGCTCCACCACTTTCCAAAGCTGAGATATGGGGACCTCTTCTAGTCCATAAAATGTATAACTGTAAAATTATCATATCTCAGCTTTGGGATGAGATAGGCTGACATAAATCACACCCCTGTGTAAGTCAGGGCCTCCTTAATCAACAACATGAACTTGGAAGAAATCTGAGTCGGTCAAAAAGTTTGTCTGAAAAAACACAAAGGGGTACCCCTTAGTATTTTTTTGGGTGAAAAATGTGACCAACTCAGATCTTCATCAAACTCACACAGTGTGTCTTGGAGGTCCTGACAATAACAGTGGTGTGGTTATGTTTGCTCCACCACTTTCCAAAGCTGAGATATGGGGACCTCTTCTAGTCCATAAAATGTATAACTGTAAAATTATCATATCTCAGCTTTGGGATGAGATAGACTGAAAATAATCACACCCCTGTGTAAGCCAGGGCCTCCTTATTCAACAACGTGAATTTGGAAGAAATCTGAGTCGGTCAAGAATTTCATCTGAAAAAACACAAAGGGGTACCCCTTAGTATTTTTTTGGGTGAAAAATGTGACCAACTCAGATCTTCATCAAACTCACACAGTGTGTCTTGGAGGTCCTTACAATAACAGTGGTGTGGTTATTTTTGCTCCACCACTTTCCAAAGCTGAGATATGGGGACCTCTTCTAGTCCATAAAATGTATAACTGTAAAATTATCATATCTCAGCTTTGGGATGAGATAGGCTGACATAAATCACACCCCTGTGTAAGTCAGGGCCTCCTTAATCAACAACATGAACTTGGAAGAAATCTGAGTCGGTCAAAAATTTTGTCTGAAAAAACACAAAGGGGTACCCCTTAGTATTTTTTTGGGTGAAAAATGTGACCCACTCAGATCTTCATCAAACTCACACAGTGTGTCTTGGAGGTCCTGACAATAACAGTGGTGTGGTTATGTTTGCTCCACCACTTTCCAAAGCTGACATATGGGGACCTCTTCTAGTCCATAAAATGTATAACTGTAAAATTATCATATCTCAGCTTTGGGATGAGATAGGCTGACATAAATCACACCCCTGTGTAAGTCAGGGCCTCTTTAATCAACAACGTGAATTTGGAAGAAATCTGAGTCGGTCAAGAATTTCATCTGAAAAAACACAAAGGGGTACCCCTTAGTATTTTTTTGGGTGAAAAATGTGACCAACTCAGATCTTCATCAAACTCACACAGTGTGTCTTGGAGGTCCTGACAATAACAGTGGTGTGGTTATGTTTGCTCCACCACTTTCCAAAGCT
This sequence comes from Hoplias malabaricus, assembly GCF_029633855.1. Taxonomy (NCBI): domain Eukaryota; kingdom Metazoa; phylum Chordata; class Actinopteri; order Characiformes; family Erythrinidae; genus Hoplias; species Hoplias malabaricus. Next base: position 34,121,479 of record NC_089816.1, read on the forward strand.
GAGATATGGGGACCTCTTCTAGTCCATAAAATGTATAACTGTAAAATTATCATATCTCAGCTTTGGGATGAGATAGGCTGACATAAATCACACCCCTGTGTAAGTCAAGGCCTCCTAAATCAACAATGTTAATTTGGAAGAAATCTGAGTCGGTCAAGAATTTTATCTGAAAAAACACAAAGGGGTACCCCTTAGTATTTTTTTGGGTGAAAAATGTGACCAACTCAGATCTTCATCAAACTCACACAGTGTGTCTTGGAGGTCCTGACAATAACAGTGGTGTGGTTATGTTTGCTCCACCACTTTCTAAAGCTGAGATATGGGGACCTCGTCTAGTCCATAAATGTATAACTGTATAATTATCATATCTCAGCTTTGGGATGAGATAGGCTGACATAAATCACACCCCTGTGTAAGTCAAGGCCTCCTTAATCAACAACGTGAATTTGGAAGAAATCTGAGTCGGTCAAGAATTTCATCTGAAAAAACACAAAGGGGTACCCCTTAGTATTTTTTTGGGTGAAAAATGTGACCAACTCAGATCTTCATCAAACTCACACAGTGTGTCTTGGAGGTCCTGACAATAACAGTGGTGTGGTTATGTTTGCTCCACCACTTTCCAAAGCTGAGATATGGGGACCTCTTCTAGTCCATAAAATGTATAACTGTAAAATTATCATATCTCAGCTTTGGGATGAGATAGGCTGACATAAATCACACCCCTGTGTAAGTCAGGGCCTCCTTAATCAACAACATGAACTTGGAAGAAATCTGAGTCGGTCAAAAAGTTTGTCTGAAAAAACACAAAGGGGTACCCCTTAGTATTTTTTTGGGTGAAAAATGTGACCAACTCAGATCTTCATCAAACTCACACAGTGTGTCTTGGAGGTCCTGACAATAACAGTGGTGTGGTTATGTTTGCTCCACCACTTTCCAAAGCTGAGATATGGGGACCTCTTCTAGTCCATAAAATGTATAACTGTAAAATTATCATATCTCAGCTTTGGGATGAGATAGACTGAAAATAATCACACCCCTGTGTAAGCCAGGGCCTCCTTATTCAACAACGTGAATTTGGAAGAAATCTGAGTCGGTCAAGAATTTCATCTGAAAAAACACAAAGGGGTACCCCTTAGTATTTTTTTGGGTGAAAAATGTGACCAACTCAGATCTTCATCAAACTCACACAGTGTGTCTTGGAGGTCCTTACAATAACAGTGGTGTGGTTATTTTTGCTCCACCACTTTCCAAAGCTGAGATATGGGGACCTCTTCTAGTCCATAAAATGTATAACTGTAAAATTATCATATCTCAGCTTTGGGATGAGATAGGCTGACATAAATCACACCCCTGTGTAAGTCAGGGCCTCCTTAATCAACAACATGAACTTGGAAGAAATCTGAGTCGGTCAAAAATTTTGTCTGAAAAAACACAAAGGGGTACCCCTTAGTATTTTTTTGGGTGAAAAATGTGACCCACTCAGATCTTCATCAAACTCACACAGTGTGTCTTGGAGGTCCTGACAATAACAGTGGTGTGGTTATGTTTGCTCCACCACTTTCCAAAGCTGACATATGGGGACCTCTTCTAGTCCATAAAATGTATAACTGTAAAATTATCATATCTCAGCTTTGGGATGAGATAGGCTGACATAAATCACACCCCTGTGTAAGTCAGGGCCTCTTTAATCAACAACGTGAATTTGGAAGAAATCTGAGTCGGTCAAGAATTTCATCTGAAAAAACACAAAGGGGTACCCCTTAGTATTTTTTTGGGTGAAAAATGTGACCAACTCAGATCTTCATCAAACTCACACAGTGTGTCTTGGAGGTCCTGACAATAACAGTGGTGTGGTTATGTTTGCTCCACCACTTTCCAAAGCTGAGATATGGGGACCTCTTCTAGTCCATAAAATGTATAACTGTAAAATTATCATATCTCAGCTTTGGGATGAGATAGGCTGACATAAATCACACCCCTGTGTAAGTCAAGGCCTCCTAAATCAACAATGTTAATTTGGAAGAAATCTGAGTCGGTCAAGAATTTTATCTGAAAAAACACAAAGGGGTACCCCTTAGTATTTTTTTGGGTGAAAAATGTGACCAACTCAGATCTTCATCAAACTCACACAGTGTGTCTTGGAGGTCCTGACAATAACAGTGGTGTGGTTATGTTTGCTCCACCACTTTCTAAAGCTGAGATATGGGGACCTCGTCTAGTCCATAAATGTATAACTGTATAATTATCATATCTCAGCTTTGGGATGAGATAGGCTGACATAAATCACACCCCTGTGTAAGTCAAGGCCTCCTTAATCAACAACGTGAATTTGGAAGAAATCTGAGTCGGTCAAGAATTTCATCTGAAAAAACACAAAGGGGTACCCCTTAGTATTTTTTTGGGTGAAAAATGTGACCAACTCAGATCTTCATCAAACTCACACAGTGTGTCTTGGAGGTCCTGACAATAACAGTGGTGTGGTTATGTTTGCTCCACCACTTTCCAAAGCTGAGATATGGGGACCTCTTCTAGTCCATAAAATGTATAACTGTAAAATTATCATATCTCAGCTTTGGGATGAGATAGGCTGACATAAATCACACCCCTGTGTAAGTCAGGGCCTCCTTAATCAACAACATGAACTTGGAAGAAATCTGAGTCGGTCAAAAAGTTTGTCTGAAAAAACACAAAGGGGTACCCCTTAGTATTTTTTTGGGTGAAAAATGTGACCAACTCAGATCTTCATCAAACTCACACAGTGTGTCTTGGAGGTCCTGACAATAACAGTGGTGTGGTTATTTTTGCTCCACCACTTTCCAAAGCTGACATATGGGGACCTCTTCTAGTCCATGAAATGTATAACTGTATAATTATCATATCTCAGCTTTGGGATGAGATAGACTGAAAATAATCACACCCCTGTGTAAGCCAGGGCCTCCTTAATCAACAACGTGAATTTGGAAGTAATCTGAGTCGGTCAAGAATTTCATCTGAAAAAACACAAAGGGGTACCCCTTAGTATTTTTTTGGGTTAAAAATGTGACCAACTCAGATCTTCATCAAACTCACACAGTGTGTCTTGGAGGTCCTGACAATAACAGTGGTGTGGTTATGTTTGCTCTACCACTTTCCAAAGCTGACATATGGGGACCTCTTCTAGTCCATAAAATGTATAACTGTAAAATTATCATATCTCAGCTTTGGGATGAGATAGGCTGACATAAATCACACCCCTGTGTAAGTCAGGGCCTCCTTAATCAACAACATGAACTTGGAAGAAATCTGAGTCGGTCAAAATGTTTGTCTGAAAAAACACAAAGGGGTACCCCTTAGTATTTTTTTGGGTGAAAAATGTGACCAACTCAGATCTTCATCAAACTCACACAGTGTGTCTTGGAGGTCCTGACAATAACAGTGGTGTGGTTATGTTTGCTCCACCACTTTCCAAAGCTGACATATGGGGACCTCTTCTGGTCCATAAAATGTATAACTGTAAATTTATCATATCTCAGCTTTGGGATGAGATAGACTGAAAATAATCACACCCCTGTGTAAGCCAGGGCCTCCTTAATCAACAACGTGAATTTGGAAGAAATCTGAGTCGGTCAAGAATTTCATCTGAAAAAACACAAAGGGGTAACCCTTAGTAATTTTTTGGGTGAAAAATGTGACCAACTCAGATCTTCATCAAACCCACACAGTGTGTCTTGGAGGTCCTTACAATAACAGTGGTGTGGTTATGTTTGCTCCACCACTTTCCAAAGCTGAGATATGGGGACCTCTTCTAGTCCATAAAATGTATAACTGTAAAATTATCATATCTCAGCTTTGGGATGAGATAGGCTGACATAAATCACACCCCTGTGTAAGTCAGGGCCTCTTTAATCAACAACGTGAATTTGGAAGAAATCTGAGTCGGTCAAGAATTTCATCTGAAAAAACACAAAGGGGTACCCCTTAGTATTTTTTTGGGTGAAAAATGTGACCAACTCAGATCTTCATCAAACTCACACAGTGTGTCTTGGAGGTCCTGACAATAACAGTGGTGTGGTTATGTTTGCTCCACCACTTTCCAAAGCTGAGATATGGGGACCTCTTCTAGTCCATAAAATGTATAACTGGAAAATTATCATATCTCAGCTTTGGGATGAGATAGGCTGACATAAATCACACCCCTGTGTAAGTCAAGGCCTCCTAAATCAACAATGTTAATTTGGAAGAAATCTGAGTCGGTCAAGAATTTTATCTGAAAAAACACAAAGGGGTACCCCTTAGTATTTTTTTGGGTGAAAAATGTGACCAACTCAGATCTTCATCAAACTCACACAGTGTGTCTTGGAGGTCCTGACAATAACAGTGGTGTGGTTATGTTTGCTCCACCACTTTCCAAAGCTGAGATATGGGGACCTCTTCTAGTCCATAAAATGTATAACTTTAAAATTACCATATCTCAGCTTTGGGATGAGATAGGCTGACATAAATCACACCCCTGTGTAAGTCAGGGCCTCTTTAATCAACAACGTGAATTTGGAAGAAATCTGAGTCGGTCAAGAATTTCATCTGAAAAAACACATAGGGGTACCCCTTATTATTTTTTGAGTGAAAAATGTGACCAACTCAGATCTTCATCAAACTCACACAGTGTGTCTTGGAGGTCCTGACAATAACAGTGGTGTGGTTATGTTTGCTCCACCACTTTCCAAAGCTGAGATATGGGGACCTCGTCTAGTCCATAAAATGTATAACTGTAAAATTATCATATCTCAGCTTTGGGATGAGATAGGCTGACACAAATCACACCCCTGTGTAAGTCAAGGCCTCCTTAATCAACAACGTGAATTTGGAAGAAATCTGAGTCGGTCAAGAATTTCATCTGAAAAAACACAAAGGGGTACCCCTTAGTATTTTTTTGGGTGAAAAATGTGACCAACTCAGATCTTCATCAAACTCACACAGTGTGTCTTGGAGGTCCTGACAATAACAGTGGTGTGGTTATGTTTGCTCCACCACTTTCCAAAGCTGAGATATGGGGACCTCTTCTAGTCCATAAAATGTATAACTGTAAAATTATCATATCTCAGCTTTGGGATGAGATAGACTGAAAATAATCACACCCCTGTGTAAGCCAGGGCCTCCTTATTCAACAACGTGAATTTGGAAGAAATCTGAGTCGGTCAAGAATTTCATCTGAAAAAACACAAAGGGGTACCCCTTAGTATTTTTTTGGGTGAAAAATGTGACCAACTCAGATCTTCATCAAACTCACACAGTGTGTCTTGGAGGTCCTTACAATAACAGTGGTGTGGTTATTTTTGCTCCACCACTTTCCAAAGCTGAGATATGGGGACCTCTTCTAGTCCATAAAATGTATAACTGTAAAATTATCATATCTCAGCTTTGGGATGAGATAGGCTGACATAAATCACACCCCTGTGTAAGTCAGGGCCTCCTTAATCAACAACATGAACTTGGAAGAAATCTGAGTCGGTCAAAAATTTTGTCTGAAAAAACACAAAGGGGTACCCCTTAGTATTTTTTTGGGTGAAAAATGTGACCCACTCAGATCTTCATCAAACTCACACAGTGTGTCTTGGAGGTCCTGACAATAACAGTGGTGTGGTTATGTTTGCTCCACCACTTTCCAAAGCTGACATATGGGGACCTCTTCTAGTCCATAAAATGTATAACTGTAAAATTATCATATCTCAGCTTTGGGATGAGATAGGCTGACATAAATCACACCCCTGTGTAAGTCAGGGCCTCTTTAATCAACAACGTGAATTTGGAAGAAATCTGAGTCGGTCAAGAATTTCATCTGAAAAAACACAAAGGGGTACCCCTTAGTATTTTTTTGGGTGAAAAATGTGACCAACTCAGATCTTCATCAAACTCACACAGTGTGTCTTGGAGGTCCTGACAATAACAGTGGTGTGGTTATGTTTGCTCCACCACTTTCCAAAGCTGAGATATGGGGACCTCTTCTAGTCCATAAAATGTATAACTGTAAAATTATCATATCTCAGCTTTGGGATGAGATAGGCTGACATAAATCACACCCCTGTGTAAGTCAAGGCCTCCTAAATCAACAATGTTAATTTGGAAGAAATCTGAGTCGGTCAAGAATTTTATCTGAAAAAACACAAAGGGGTACCCCTTAGTATTTTTTTGGGTGAAAAATGTGACCAACTCAGATCTTCATCAAACTCACACAGTGTGTCTTGGAGGTCCTGACAATAACAGTGGTGTGGTTATGTTTGCTCCACCACTTTCTAAAGCTGAGATATGGGGACCTCGTCTAGTCCATAAATGTATAACTGTATAATTATCATATCTCAGCTTTGGGATGAGATAGGCTGACATAAATCACACCCCTGTGTAAGTCAAGGCCTCCTTAATCAACAACGTGAATTTGGAAGAAATCTGAGTCGGTCAAGAATTTCATCTGAAAAAACACAAAGGGGTACCCGTTAGTATTTTTTTGGGTGAAAAATGTGACCAACTCAGATCTTCATCAAACTCACACAGTGTGTCTTGGAGGTCCTGACAATAACAGTGGTGTGGTTATGTTTGCTCCACCACTTTCCAAAGCTGAGATATGGGGACCTCTTCTAGTCCATAAAATGTATAACTGTAAAATTATCATATCTCAGCTTTGGGATGAGATAGGCTGACATAAATCACACCCCTGTGTAAGTCAGGGCCTCCTTAATCAACAACGTGAATTTGGAAGAAATCTGAGTTGGTCAAGAATTTCATCTGAAAAAACACAAAGGGGTACCCCTTAGTATTTTTTTGGGTGAAAAATGTGACCAACTCAGATCTTCATCAAACTCACACAGTGTGTCTTGGAGGTCCTGACAATAACAGTGGTGTGGTTATGTTTGCTCCACCACTTTCCAAAGCTGAGATATGGGGACCTCGTCTAGTCCATAAATGTATAACTGTATAATTATCATATCTCAGCTTTGGGATGAGATAGGCTGACACAAATCACACCCCTGTGTAAGTCAAGGCCTCCTTAATCAACAACGTGAATTTGGAAGAAATCTGAGTCGGTCAAGAATTTCATCTGAAAAAACACAAAGGGGTACCCCTTAGTATTTTTTTGGGTGAAAAATGTGACCAACTCAGATCTTCATCAAACTCACACAGTGTGTCTTGGAGGTCCTGACAATAACAGTGGTGTGGTTATGTTTGCTCCACAACATACCAAAGCTGAGATATGGGGACCTCTTCTAGTCCATAAAATGTATAACTGTAAAATTATCATATCTCAGCTTTGGGATGAGATAGGCTGACATAAATCACACCCCTGTGTAAGGCAAGGCCTCCTAAATCAAAAATGTTAATTTGGAAGAAATCTGAGTCGGTCAAGAATTTTATCTGAAAAAACACAAAGGGGTACCCCTTAGTATTTTTTTGGGTGAAAAATGTGACCAACTCAGATCTTCATCAAACTCACACAGTGTGTCTTGGAGGTCCTGACAATAACAGTGGTGTGGTTATGTTTGCTCCACCACTTTCCAAAGCTGACATATGGGGACCTCTTCTAGTCTATAAAATGTATAACTGTAAAATTATCATATCTCAGCTTTGGGATGAGACAGGCTGACATAAATCACACCCCTGTGTAAGTCAGGGCCTCTTTAATCAACAACGTGAATTTGGAAGAAATCTGAGTCGGTCAAGAATTTCATCTGAAAAAACACAAAGGGGTACCCCTTAGTATTTTTTTGGGTGAAAAATGTGACCAACTCAGATCTTCATCAAACTCACACAGTGTGTCTTGGAGGTCCTGACAATAACAGTGGTGTGGTTATGTTTGCTCCACCACTTTCCAAAGCGGAGATATGGGGACCTCGTCTAGTCCATAAATGTATAACTGTATAATTATCATATCTCAGCTTTGGGATGAGATAGGCTGACATAAATCACACCCCTGTGTAAGTCAAGGCCTCCTTAATCAACAACGTGAATTTGGAAGAAATCTGAGTCGGTCAAGAATTTCATCTGAAAAAACACAAAGGGGTACCCCTTAGTATTTTTTTGGGTGAAAAATGTGACCAACTCAGATCTTCATCAAACTCACACAGTGTGTCTTGGAGGTCCTGACAATAACAGTGGTGTGGTTATGTTTGCTCCACCACTTTCCAAAGCTGAGATATGGGGACCTCGTCTAGTCCATAAATGTATAACTGTATAATTATCATATCTCAGCTTTGGGATGAGATAGGCTGACACAAATCACACCCCTGTGTAAGTCAAGGCCTCCTTAATCAACAACGTGAATTTGGAAGAAATCTGAGTCGGTCAAGAATTTCATCTGAAAAAACACAAAGGGGTACCCCTTAGTATTTTTTTGGGTGAAAAATGTGACCAACTCAGATCTTCATCAAACTCACACAGTGTGTCTTGGAGGTCCTGACAATAACAGTGGTGTGGTTATGTTTGCTCCACCACTTTCCAAAGCTGAGATATGGGGACCTCTTCTAGTCCATAAAATGTATAACTGTAAAATTATCATATCTCAGCTTTGGGATGAGATAGACTGAAAATAATCACACCCCTGTGTAAGCCAGGGCCTCCTTAATCAACAACGTGAATTTGGAAGAAATCTGAGTCGGTCAAGAATTTCATCTGAAAAAACACAAAGGGGTACCCCTTAGTATTTTTTTGGGTGAAAAATGTGACCAACTCAGATCTTCATCAAACTCACACAGTGTGTCTTGGAGGTCCTGACAATAACAGTGGTGTGGTTATGTTTGCTCCACCACTTTCCAAAGCTGAGATATGGGGACCTCTTCTAGTCCATAAAATGTATAACTGTAAAATTATCATATCTCAGCTTTGGGATGAGATAGACTGAAAATAATCACACCCCTGTGTAAGCCAGGGCCTCCTTAATCAACAACGTGAATTTGGAAGAAATCTGAGTCGGTCAAGAATTTCATCTGAAAAAACACAAAGGGGTACCCCTTAGTATTTTTTTGGGTGAAAAATGTGACCAACTCAGATCTTCATCAAACTCACACAGTGTGTCTTGGAGGTCCTGACAATAACAGTGGTGTGGTTATGTTTGCTCCACCACTTTCCAAAGCTGAGATATGGGGACCTCTTCTAGTCCATAAAATGTATAACTGTAAAATTATCATATCTCAGCTTTGGGATGAGATAGACTGAAAATAATCACACCCCTGTGTAAGCCAGGGCCTCCTTAATCAACAACGTGAATTTGGAAGAAATCTGAGTCGGTCAAGAATTTCATCTGAAAAAACACAAAGGGGTACCCCTTAGTATTTTTTTGGGTGAAAAATGTGACCAACTCAGATCTTCATCAAACTCACACAGTGTGTCTTGGAGGTCCTGACAATAACAGTGGTGTGGTTATGTTTGCTCCACCACTTTCCAAAGCTGAGATATGGGGACCTCTTCTAGTCCATAAAATGTATAACTGTAAAATTATCATATCTCAGCTTTGGGATGAGATAGACTGAAAATAATCACACCCCTGTGTAAGCCAGGGCCTCCTTAATCAACAACGTGAATTTGGAAGAAATCTGAGTCGGTCAAGAATTTCATCTGAAAAAACACAAAGGGGTACCCCTTAGTATTTTTTTGGGTGAAAAATGTGACCAACTCAGATCTTCATCAAACTCACACAGTGTGTCTTGGAGGTCCTGACAATAACAGTGGTGTGGTTATGTTTGCTCCACCACTTTCCAAAGCTGAGATATGGGGACCTCTTCTAGTCCATAAATGTATAACGGTATAATTATCATATCTCAGCTTTGGGATGAGATAGACTGAAAATAATCACACCCCTGTGTAAGCCAGGGCCTCCTTAATCAACAACGTGAATTTGGAAGAAATCTGAGTCGGTCAAGAATTTCATCTGAAAAAACACAAAGGGGTACCCCTTAGTATTTTTTTGGGTGAAAAATGTGACCAACTCAGATCTTCATCAAACTCACACAGTGTGTCTTGGAGGTCCTGACAATAACAGTGGTGTGGTTATGTTTGCTCCACCACTTTCCAAAGCTGAGATATGGGGACCTCGTCTAGTCCATAAAATGTATAATGGTATAATTATCATATCTCAGCTTTGGGATGAGATAGGCTGACATAAATCACACCCCTGTGTAAGTCAAGGCCTCCTTAATCAACAACGTGAATTTGGAAGAAATCTGAGTCGGTCAAGAATTTCATCTGAAAAAACACAAAGGGATACCCCTTAGTATTTTTTTGGGTGAAAAATGTGACCAACTCAGATCTTCATCAAACTCACACAGTGTGTCTTGGAGGTCCTGACAATAACAGTGGTGTGGTTATGTTTGCTCCACCACTTTCCAAAGCTGAGATATGGGGACCTCGTCTAGTCCATAAATGTATGACTGTATAATTATCATATCTCAGCTTTGGGATGAGATAGGCTGACACAAATCACACCCCTGTGTAAGTCAAGGCCTCCTTAATCAACAACATGAATTTGGAAGAAATCTGAGTCGGTCAAGAATTTCATCTGAAAAAACACAAAGGGGTACCCCTTAGTATTTTTTTGGGTGAAAAATGTGACCCACTCAGATCTTCATTAAACTCACACAGTGTGTCTTGGAGGTCCTGACAATAACAGTGGTGTGGTTATGTTTGCTCCACCACTTTCCAAAGCTGAGATATGGGGACCTCGTCTAGTCCATAAATGTATAACTGTAAAATTATCATATCTCAGCTTTGGGATGAGATAGGCTGACATAAATCACACCCCTGTGTAAGTCAGGGCCTCCTTAATCAACAACATGAACTTGGAAGAAATCTGAGTCGGTCAAAAAGTTTGTCTGAAAAAACACAAAGGGGTACCCCTTAGTATTTTTTGGGGTGAAAAATGTGACCCACTCAGATCTTCATCAAACTCACACAGTGTGTCTTGGAGGTCCTGACAATAACAGTGGTGTGGTTATGTTTGCTCCACCACTTTCCAAAGCTGAGATATGGGGACCTCATCTAGTCCATAAATGTATAACTGTATAATTATCATATCTCAGCTTTGGGATGAGATAGGCTGACACAAATCACACCCCTGTGTAAGCCAGGGCCTCCTTAATCAACAACGTGAATTTGGAAGTAATCTGAGTCGGTCAAGAATTTCATCTGAAAAAACACAAAGGGGTACCCCTTAGTATTTTTTTGGGTGAAAAATGTGACCAACTCAGATCTTCATCAAACTCACACAGTGTGTCTTGGAGGTCCTGACATTAACAGTGGTGTGGTTATGTTTGCTCCACCACTTTCCAAAGCTGAGATATGGGGACCTCGTCTAGTCCATAAATGTATAACTGTAAAATTATCATATCTCAGCTTTGGGATGAGATAGACTGAAAATAATCACACCCCTGTGTAAGCCAGGGCCTCCTTAATCAACAACGTGAATTTGGAAGAAATCTGAGTCAGTCAAGAATTTCATCTGAAAAAACACAAAGGGGTACCCCTTAGTATTTTTTTGGGTGAAAAATGTGACCAACTCAGATCTTCATCAAACTCACACAGTGTGTCTTGGAGGTCCTGACAATAACAGTGGTGTGGTTATGTTTGCTCCACCACTTTCCAAAGCTGAGATATGGGGACCTCTTCTAGTCCATAAAATGTATAACTGTAAAATTATCATATCTCAGCTTTGGGATGAGATAGACTGAAAATAATCACACCCCTGTGTAAGCCAGGGCCTCCTTAATCAACAACGTGAATTTGGAAGAAATCTGAGTCGGTCAAGAATTTCATCTGAAAAAACACAAAGGGGTACCCCTTAGTATTTTTTTGGGTGAAAAATGTGACCAACTCAGATCTTCATCAAACTCACACAGTGTGTCTTGGAGGTCCTGACAATAACAGTGGTGTGGTTATGTTTGCTCCACCACTTTCCAAAGCTGAGATATGGGGACCTCGTCTAGTCCATAAAATGTATAACTGTAAAATTATCATATCTCAGCTTTGGGATGAGATAGACTGAAAATAATCACACCCCTGTGTAAGTCAAGGCCTCCTTAATCAACAACGTGAATTTGGAAGAAATCTGAGTCGGTCAAGAATTTCATCTGAAAAAACACAAAGGGGTACCCCTTAGTATTTTTTTGGGTGAAAAATGTGACCAACTCAGATCTTCATCAAACTCACACAGTGTGTCTTGGAGGTCCTGACAATAACAGTGGTGTGGTTATGTTTGCTCCACCACTTTCCAAAGCTGAGATATGGGGACCTCTTCTAGTCCATAAAATGTATAACTGTAAAATTATCATATCTCAGCTTTGGGATGAGATAGACTGAAAATAATCACACCCCTGTGTAAGCCAGGGCCTCCTTAATCAACAACGTGAATTTGGAAGTAATCTGAGTCGGTCAAGAATTTCATCTGAAAAAACACAAAGGGGTACCCCTTAGTATTTTTTTGGGTGAAAAATGTGACCAACTCAGATCTTCATCAAACTCACACAGTGTGTCTTGGAGGTCCTGACATTAACAGTGGTGTGGTTATGTTTGCTCCACCACTTTCCAAAGCTGAGATATGGGGACCTCGTCTAGTCCATAAATGTATAACTGTAAAATTATCATATCTCAGCTTTGGGATGAGATAGACTGAAAATAATCACACCCCTGTGTAAGCCAGGGCCTCCTTAATCAACAACGTGAATTTGGAAGAAATCTGAGTCAGTCAAGAATTTCATCTGAAAAAACACAAAGGGGTACCCCTTAGTATTTTTTTGGGTGAAAAATGTGACCAACTCAGATCTTCATCAAACTCACACAGTGTGTCTTGGAGGTCCTGACAATAACAGTGGTGTGGTTATGTTTGCTCCACCACTTTCCAAAGCTGAGATATGGGGACCTCTTCTAGTCCATAAAATGTATAACTGTAAAATTATCATATCTCAGCTTTGGGATGAGATAGACTGAAAATAATCACACCCCTGTGTAAGCCAGGGCCTCCTTAATCAACAACGTGAATTTGGAAGAAATCTGAGTCGGTCAAGAATTTCATCTGAAAAAACACAAAGGGGTACCCCTTAGTATTTTTTTGGGTGAAAAATGTGACCAACTCAGATCTTCATCAAACTCACACAGTGTGTCTTGGAGGTCCTGACAATAACAGTGGTGTGGTTATGTTTGCTCCACCACTTTCCAAAGCTGAGATATGGGGACCTCGTCTAGTCCATAAAATGTATAACTGTAAAATTATCATATCTCAGCTTTGGGATGAGATAGACTGAAAATAATCACACCCCTGTGTAAGTCAAGGCCTCCTTAATCAACAACGTGAATTTGGAAGAAATCTGAGTCGGTCAAGAATTTCATCTGAAAAAACACAAAGGGGTACCCCTTAGTATTTTTTTGGGTGAAAAATGTGACCAACTCAGATCTTCATCAAACTCACACAGTGTGTCTTGGAGGTCCTGACAATAACAGTGGTGTGGTTATGTTTGCTCCACCACTTTCCAAAGCTGAGATATGGGGACCTCTTCTAGTCCATAAAATGTATAACTGTAAAATTATCATATCTCAGCTTTGGGATGAGATAGACTGAAAATAATCACACCCCTGTGTAAGCCAGGGCCTCCTTAATCAACAACGTGAATTTGGAAGAAATCTGAGTCGGTCAAGAATTTCATCTGAAAAAACACAAAGGGGTACCCCTTAGTATTTTTTTGGGTGAAAAATGTGACCAACTCAGATCTTCATCAAACTCACACAGTGTGTCTTGGAGGTCCTGACAATAACAGTGGTGTGGTTATGTTTGCTCCACCACTTTCCAAAGCTGAGATATGGGGACCTCGTCTAGTCCATAAAATGTATAACTGTAAAATTATCATATCTCAGCTTTGGGATGAGATAGACTGAAAATAATCACACCCCTGTGTAAGTCAAGGCCTCCTTAATCAACAACGTGAATTTGGAAGAAATCTGAGTCGGTCAAGAATTTCATCTGAAAAAACACAAAGGGGTACCCCTTAGTATTTTTTTGGGTGAAAAATGTGACCAACTCAGATCTTCATCAAACTCACACAGTGTGTCTTGGAGGTCCTGACAATAACAGTGGTGTGGTTATGTTTGCTCCACCACTTTCCAAAGCTGAGATATGGGGACCTCTTCTAGTCCATAAAATGTATAACTGTAAAATTATCATATCTCAGCTTTGGGATGAGATAGACTGAAAATAATCACACCCCTGTGTAAGCCAGGGCCTCCTTAATCAACAACGTGAATTTGGAAGAAATCTGAGTCGGTCAAGAATTTCATCTGAAAAAACACAAAGGGGTACCCTTTAGTATTTTTTTGGGTGAAAAATGTGACCAACTCAGATCTTCATCAAACTCACACAGTGTGTCTTGGAGGTCCTGACAATAACAGTGGTGTGGTTATGTTTGCTCCACCACTTTCCAAAGCTGAGATATGGGGACCTCGTCTAGTCCATAAATGTATAACTGTATAATTATCATATCTCAGCTTTGGGATGAGATAGGCTGACACAAATCACACCCCTGTGTAAGTCAAGGCCTCCTTAATCAACAACATGAATTTGGAAGAAATCTGAGTCGGTCAAGAATTTCATCTGAAAAAACACAAAGGGGTACCCCTTAGTATTTTTTGGGGTGAAAAATGTGACCCACTCAGATCTTCATCAAACTCACACAGTGTGTCTTGGAGGTCCTGACAATAACAGTGGTGTGGTTATGTTTGCTCCACCACTTTCCAAAGCTGAGATATGGGGACCTCATCTAGTCCATAAATGTATAACTGTATAATTATCATATCTCAGCTTTGGGATGAGATAGGCTGACACAAATCACACCCCTGTGTAAGCCAGGGCCTCCTTAATCAACAACGTGAATTTGGAAGTAATCTGAGTCGGTCAAGAATTTCATCTGAAAAAACACAAAGGGGTACCCCTTAGTATTTTTTTGGGTGAAAAATGTGACCAACTCAGATCTTCATCAAACTCACACAGTGTGTCTTGGAGGTCCTGACATTAACAGTGGTGTGGTTATGTTTGCTCCACCACTTTCCAAAGCTGAGATATGGGGACCTCTTCTAGTCCATAAAATGTATAACTGTAAAATTATCATATCTCAGCTTTGGGATGAGATAGACTGAAAATAATCACACCCCTGTGTAAGCCAGGGCCTCCTTAATCAACAACGTGAATTTGGAAGAAATCTGAGTCGGTCAAGAATTTCATCTGAAAAAACACAAAGGGGTACCCCTTAGTATTTTTTTGGGTGAAAAATGTGACCAACTCAGATCTTCATCAAACTCACACAGTGTGTCTTGGAGGTCCTGACAATAACAGTGGTGTGGTTATGTTTGCTCCACCACTTTCCAAAGCTGAGATATGGGGACCTCGTCTAGTCCATAAAATGTATAACTGTAAAATTATCATATCTCAGCTTTGGGATGAGATAGACTGAAAATAATCACACCCCTGTGTAAGTCAAGGCCTCCTTAATCAACAACGTGAATTTGGAAGAAATCTGAGTCGGTCAAGAATTTCATCTGAAAAAACACAAAGGGGTACCCCTTAGTATTTTTTTGGGTGAAAAATGTGACCAACTCAGATCTTCATCAAACTCACACGGTGTGTCTTGGAGGTCCTGACAATAACAGTGGTGTGGTTATGTTTGCTCCACCACTTTCCAAAGCTGAGATATGGGGACCTCTTCTAGTCCATAAAATGTATAACTGTAAAATTATCATATCTCAGCTTTGGGATGAGATAGACTGAAAATAATCACACCCCTGTGTAAGCCAGGGCCTCCTTAATCAACAACGTGAATTTGGAAGAAATCTGAGTCGGTCAAGAATTTCATCTGAAAAAACACAAAGGGGTACCCTTTAGAATTTTTTTGGGTGAAAAATGTGACCAACTCAGATCTTCATCAAACTCACACAGTGTGTCTTGGAGGTCCTGACAATAACAGTGGTGTGGTTATGTTTGCTCCACCACTTTCCAAAGCTGACATATGGGGACCTCTTCTAGTCCATGAAATGTATAACTGTATAATTATCATATCTCACCTTTGGGATGAGATAGACTGAAAATAATCACACCCCTGTGTAAGCCAGGGCCTCCTTAATCAACAACGTGAATTTGGAAGTAATCTGAGTCGGTCAAGAATTTCATCTGAAAAAACACAAAGGGTTACCCCTTAGTATTTTTTTGGGTGAAAAATGTGACCAACTCAGATCTTCATCAAACTCACACAGTGTGTCTTGGAGGTCCTGACAATAACAGTGGTGTGGTTATGTTTGCTCCACCACTTTCCAAAGCTGAGATATGGGGACCACTTCTAGTCCATAAAATGTATTTCTGTATAATTATCATATCTCAGCTTTGGGATGAGATAGGCTGACATAAATCACACCCCTGTGTAAGTCAGGGCCTCCTTAATCAACAACGTGAATTTGGAAGAAATCTGAGTGGGTCAAAAATTTTGTCTGAAAAAACACAAAGGGGTACCCCTTAGTATTTTTTTGGGTGAAAAATGTGACCAACTCAGATCTTCATCAAACTCACACAGTGTGTCTTGGAGGTCCTGACAATAACAGTGGTGTGGTTATGTTTGCTCCACCACTTTCCAAAGCTGACATATGGGGACCTCTTCTAGTCCATAAAATGTATAACTGTAAAATTATCATATCTCAGCTTTGGGATGAGATAGGCTGACATAAATCACACCCCTGTGTAAGTCAGGGCCTCCTTAATCAACAACATGAATTTGGAAGAAATCTGAGTCGGTCAAAAATTTTGTCTGAAAAAACACAAAGGGGTACCCCTTAGTATTTTTTTGGGTGAAAATTGTGACCCACTCAGATCTTCATCAAACTCGCACAGGGTGTCTTGGAGGTCCTGACAACAACAGTGGTGTGGTTAATATTGCTCCACCACTTTCCAAAGCTGACATATGGTGACCTCTTATAGTCCATAAAATGTATAACTGTATAATTATCATATCTCAGCTTTGGGATGAGATAGGCTGACATAAATCACACCCCTGTGTAAGTCAGGGCCTCCTTAATCAACAACATGAACTCGGAAGAAATCTGAGTCGGTCAAAAATTTTGTCTGAAAAAACACAAAGGGGTACCCCTTAGTATTTTTTTGGGTGAAAAATGTGACCCACTCAGATCTTCATCAAACTCACACAGTGTGTCTTGAAGGTCCTGACAATAACAGTGGTGTGGTTATGTTTGCTCCACGACTTTCCAAAGCTGACATATGGGGACCTCTTCTATTCCATAAAATGTATAACTGTAAAATTATCATATCTCAGCTTTGGGATGAGATAGGCTGACATAAATCACACCCCTGTGTAAGTCAGGGCCTCCTTTATCAACAACATGAATTTGGAAGAAATCTGAGTCGGTCAAGAATTTCATCTGAAAAAACATAAAGGGGTACCCCTTAGTATTTTTTTTGGTGAAAATAGTGACCAACTCAGATCTTCATCAAACTCACACAGTGTGTCTTGGAGGTCCTGACAACAACAGTGGTGTGGTTATGTTTGCTCCACCACTTTCCAAAGCTGAGATATGGGGACCTCTTCTAGTCCATAAAATGTATAACTGTAAAATTATTATATCTCAGCTTTGGGATGTGATAGGCTGACATAAATCACACCCCTGTGTAAGTCAAGGCCTCCTTAATCAACAACGTGAATTTGGAAAAAATCTGAGTCGGTCAAGAATTTCATCTGAAAAAACACAAAGGGGTACCCCTTAGTATTTTTTTGGGTGAAAAATGTGACCAACTCAGATCTTCATCAAACTCACACAGTGTGTCTTGGAGGTCCTGACAATAACAGTGGTGTGGTTATGTTTGCTCCACCACTTTCCAAAGCTGAGATATTGGGACCTCTTCTAGTCCATAAAATGTATAAATGTAAAATTATCATATCTCAGCTTTGGGATGAGATAGACTGAAAATAATCACACCCCTGTGTAAGCCATGGCCTCCTTAATCCACAACGTGAATTTGGAAGAAATCTGAGTCGGTCAAGAATTTCATCTGAAAAAACACAAAGGGGTACCCCTTAGTATTTTTTTGGGTGAAAAATGTGACCAACTCAGATCTTCATCAAACTCACACAGTGTGTCTTGGAGGCCCTGACAAAAACAGTGTTGTGGTTATTTTTGCTCCAGCACTTTCCAAAGCTGAGACATGGGGACACCATCTAGTCCATAAAATGTATAATTGTATAATTATCATATCTCAGCTTTGGGATAAGATAGACTGAAAATAATCACACCCCTGTGTAAGACAGGGCCTCCTTAATCAACAACGTGAATTTGGAAGAAATCTTAGTCGGTCAAGTATTTCATCTGAAAAAACACAGGGGTACCCCTTAGTGATTTTTTGGGTGAAAAATGTGACCAACTCAGATCTTCATCAAACTCAGACAGTGTGTCTTGGAGGTCCTGACAACAACAGTGGTGTGGTTATGTTTGCTCCACCACTTTCCAAAGCTGAGATATGGGGACCTCTTCTAGTCCATAAAATGTATAAATGTAAAATTATTATATCTCAGCTTTGGGATGTGATAGGCTGACATAAATCACACCCCTTTGTAAGTCAAGGCCTCCTTAATCAACAACGTGAATTTGGAAAAAATCTGAGTCGGTCAAGAATTTCATCTGAAAAAACACAAAGGGGTACCCCTTAGTATTTTTTTGGGTGAAAAATGTGACCACCTCAGATCTTCATCAAACTCACACAGTGTGTCTTGGAGGTCCTGACAACAACAGTGGTGTGGTTATGTTTGCTCCACCACTTTCCAAAGCTGAGATATGGGGACCTCTTCTAGTCCATAAAATGTATAACTGTATAATTATCATATCTCAGCTTTGGGATGAGATAGGCTGACACAAATCATACCCCTGTGTAAGCCAGGGCCTCCTTAATCAACAACATGAATTTGGAAGAAATCTGAGTCGGTCAAGAATTTCATCTGAAAAAACACAAAGGGGTACCCCTTAGTACTTTTTTGGGTGAAAAATGTGACCAACTCAGATCTTCATCAAACTCACACAGTGTGTCTTGGAGGCCCTGACAAAAACAGTGTTGTGGTTATTTTTGCTCCAGAACTTTCCAAAGCTGAGACATGGGGACCCCATCTAGTCCATAAAATGTATAATTGTATAATTATCATATCTCAGCTTTGGAATAAGATAGACTGAAAATAATCACACCCCTGTGTAAGACAGGGCCTCCTTAATCAACAACGTGAATTTGGAAGAAATCTTAGTCGGTCAAGAATTTCATCTGAAAAAACACAAAGGGGTACCCCTTAGTGATTTTTTGGGTGAAAAATGTGACCAACTCAGATCTTCATCAAACTCAGACAGTGTGTCTTGGAGGTCCTGACAACAACAGTGGTGTGGTTATGTTTGCTCCACCACTTTCCAAAGCTGAGATATGGGGACCTCTTCTAGTCCATAAAATGTATAAATGTAAAATTATTATATCTCAGCTTTGGGATGTGATAGGCTGACATAAATCACACCCCTTTGTAAGTCAAGGCCTCCTTAATCAACAACGTGAATTTGGAAAAAATCTGAGTCGGTCAAGAATTTCATCTGAAAAAACACAAAGGAGTACCCCTTAGTATTTTTTTGGGTGAAAAATGTGACCAACTCAGATCTTCATCAAACTCACACAGTGTGTCTTGGAGGCCCTGATAAAAACAGTGTTGTGGTTATTTTTGCTCCAGCACTTTCCAAAGCTGAGACATGGGGACCCCATCTAGTCCATAAAATGTATAATTGTATAATTATCATATCTCAGCTTTGGGATAAGATAGACTGAAAATAATCACACCCCTGTGTAAGACAGGGCCTCCTTAATCAACAACGTGAATTTGGAAGAAATCTTAGTCGGTCAAGAATTTCATCTGAAAAAACACAAAGGGGTACCCCTTAGTATTTTTTGGGTGAAAAATGTGACCAACTCAGATCTTCATCAAACTCACACAGTGTGTCTTGGAGGTCCTGACAATAACAGTGGTGTGGTTATGTTTGCTCCACCACTTTCCAAAGCTGAGATATGGGGACCTCTTCTAGTCCATAAAATGTATAACTGTAAAATTATCATATCTCAGCTTTGGGATGAGATAGACTGAAAATAATCACACCCCTGTGTAAGCCAGGGCCTCCTTAATCAACAACGTGAATTTGGAAGAAATCTGAGTCGGTCAAGAATTTCATCTGAAAAAACACAAAGGGGTACCCCTTAGTAATTTTTTGGGTGAAAAATGTGACCAACTCAGATCTTCATCAAACTCACACAGTGTGTCTTGGAGGTCCTGACAATAACAGTGGTGTGGTTATGTTTGCTCCACCACTTTCCAAAGCTGAGATATGGGGACCTCTTCTAGTCCATAAAATGTATAACTGTAAAATTATCATATCTCAGCTTTGGGATGAGATAGACTGAAAATAATCACACCCCTGTGTAAGCCAGGGCCTCCTTAATCAACAACGTGAATTTGGAAGAAATCTGAGTCGGTCAAGAATTTCATCTGAAAAAACACAAAGGGGTACCCCTTAGTATTTTTTTGGGTGAAAAATGTGACCAACTCAGATCTTCATCAAACTCACACAGTGTGTCTTGGAGGTCCTGACAATAACAGTGGTGTGGTTATGTTTGCTCCACCACTTTCCAAAGCTGAGATATGGGGACCTCGTCTAGTCCATAAATGTATAACTGTATAATTATCATATCTCAGCTTTGGGATGAGATAGGCTGACATAAATCACACCCCTGTGTAAGTCAAGGCCTCCTTAATCAACAACGTGAACTTGGAAGAAATCTGAGTCGGTCAAGAATTTCATCTGAAAAAACACAAAGGGGTACCCCTTAGTATTTTTTTGGGTGAAAAATGTGACCAACTCAGATCTTCATCAAACTCACACAGTGTGTCTTGGAGGTCCTGACAATAACAGTGGTGTGGTTATGTTTGCTCCACCACTTTCCAAAGCTGAGATATGGGGACCACTTCTAGTCCCTAAAATGTATAACTGTAAAATTATCATATCTCAGCTTTGGGATGAGATAGGCTGACATAAATCACACCCCTGTGTAAGTCAGGGCCTCCTTAATCAACAACATGAATTTGGAAGAAATCTGAGTGGGTCAAAAATTTTGTCTGAAAAAACACAAAGGGGTACCCCTTAGTATTTTTTTGGGTGAAAAATGTGACCCACTCAGATCTTCATTAAACTCACACAATGTGTCTTGGAGGTCCTGACAATAACAGTGGTGTGGTTATGTTTGCTCCACCACTTTCCAAAGCTGACATATGGGGACCTCTTCTAGTCCATGAAATGTATAACTGTATAATTATCATATCTCACCTTTGGGATGAGATAGACTGAAAATAATCACACCCCTGTGTAAGCCAGGGCCTCCTTAATCAACAACGTGAATTTGGAAGTAATCTGAGTCGGTCAAGAATTTCATCTGAAAAAACACAAAGGGTTACCCCTTAGTATTTTTTTGGGTGAAAAATGTGACCAACTCAGATCTTCATCAAACTCACACAGTGTGTCTTGGAGGTCCTGACAATAACAGTGGTGTGGTTATGTTTGCTCCACCACTTTCCAAAGCTGAGATATGGGGACCACTTCTAGTCCATAAAATGTATTTCTGTATAATTATCATATCTCAGCTTTGGGATGAGATAGGCTGACATAAATCACACCCCTGTGTAAGTCAGGGCCTCCTTAATCAACAACGTGAATTTGGAAGAAATCTGAGTGGGTCAAAAATTTTGTCTGAAAAAACACAAAGGGGTACCCCTTAGTATTTTTTTGGGTGAAAAATGTGACCAACTCAGATCTTCATCAAACTCACACAGTGTGTCTTGGAGGTCCTGACAATAACAGTGGTGTGGTTATGTTTGCTCCACCACTTTCCAAAGCTGACATATGGGGACCTCTTCTAGTCCATAAAATGTATAACTGTAAAATTATCATATCTCAGCTTTGGGATGAGATAGGCTGACATAAATCACACCCCTGTGTAAGTCAGGGCCTCCTTAATCAACAACATGAATTTGGAAGAAATCTGAGTCGGTCAAAAATTTTGTCTGAAAAAACACAAAGGGGTACCCCTTAGTATTTTTTTGGGTGAAAATTGTGACCCACTCAGATCTTCATCAAACTCGCACAGGGTGTCTTGGAGGTCCTGACAACAACAGTGGTGTGGTTAATATTGCTCCACCACTTTCCAAAGCTGACATATGGGGACCTCTTATAGTCCATAAAATGTATAACTGTATAATTATCATATCTCAGCTTTGGGATGAGATAGGCTGACATAAATCACACCCCTGTGTAAGTCAGGGCCTCCTTAATCAACAACATGAACTCGGAAGAAATCTGAGTCGGTCAAAAATTTTGTCTGAAAAAACACAAAGGGGTACCCCTTAGTATTTTTTTGGGTGAAAAATGTGACCCACTCAGATCTTCATCAAACTCACACAGTGTGTCTTGAAGGTCCTGACAATAACAGTGGTGTGGTTATGTTTGCTCCACGACTTTCCAAAGCTGACATATGGGGACCTCTTCTATTCCATAAAATGTATAACTGTAAAATTATCATATCTCAGCTTTGGGATGAGATAGGCTGACATAAATCACACCCCTGTGTAAGTCAGGGCCTCCTTTATCAACAACATGAATTTGGAAGAAATCTGAGTCGGTCAAGAATTTCATCTGAAAAAACATAAAGGGGTACCCCTTAGTATTTTTTTTGGTGAAAATAGTGACCAACTCAGATCTTCATCAAACTCACACAGTGTGTCTTGGAGGTCCTGACAACAACAGTGGTGTGGTTATGTTTGCTCCACCACTTTCCAAAGCTGAGATATGGGGACCTCTTCTAGTCCATAAAATGTATAACTGTAAAATTATTATATCTCAGCTTTGGGATGTGATAGGCTGACATAAATCACACCCCTGTGTAAGTCAAGGCCTCCTTAATCAACAACGTGAATTTGGAAAAAATCTGAGTCGGTCAAGAATTTCATCTGAAAAAACACAAAGGGGTACCCCTTAGTATTTTTTTGGGTGAAAAATGTGACCAACTCAGATCTTCATCAAACTCACACAGTGTGTCTTGGAGGTCCTGACAATAACAGTGGTGTGGTTATGTTTGCTCCACCACTTTCCAAAGCTGAGATATGGGGACCTCTTCTAGTCCATAAAATGTATAACTGTAAAATTATCATATCTCAGCTTTGGGATGAGATAGACTGAAAATAATCACACCCCTGTGTAAGCCAGGGCCTCCTTAATCAACAACGTGAATTTGGAAGAAATCTGAGTCGGTCAAGAATTTCATCTGAAAAAACACAAAGGGGTACCCCTTAGTATTTTTTTGGGTGAAAAATGTGACCAACTCAGATCTTCATCAAACTCACACAGTGTGTCTTGGAGGTCCTGACAATAACAGTGGTGTGGTTATGTTTGCTCCACCACTTTCCAAAGCTGAGATATGGGGACCTCGTCTAGTCCATAAATGTATAACTGTATAATTATCATATCTCAGCTTTGGGATGAGATAGGCTGACATAAATCACACCCCTGTGTAAGTCAAGGCCTCCTTAATCAACAACGTGAACTTGGAAGAAATCTGAGTCGGTCAAGAATTTCATCTGAAAAAACACAAAGGGGTACCCCTTAGTATTTTTTTGGGTGAAAAATGTGACCAACTCAGATCTTCATCAAACTCACACAGTGTGTCTTGGAGGTCCTGACAATAACAGTGGTGTGGTTATGTTTGCTCCACCACTTTCCAAAGCTGAGATATGGGGACCACTTCTAGTCCCTAAAATGTATAACTGTAAAATTATCATATCTCAGCTTTGGGATGAGATAGGCTGACATAAATCACACCCCTGTGTAAGTCAGGGCCTCCTTAATCAACAACATGAATTTGGAAGAAATCTGAGTGGGTCAAAAATTTTGTCTGAAAAAACACAAAGGGGTACCCCTAGGTATTTTTTTGGGTGAAAAATGTGACCCACTCAGATCTTCATTAAACTCACACAATGTGTCTTGGAGGTCCTGACAATAACAGTGGTGTGGTTATGTTTGCTCCACCACTTTCCAAAGCTGACATATGGGGACCTCTTCTAGTCCATGAAATGTATAACTGTATAATTATCATATCTCACCTTTGGGATGAGATAGACTGAAAATAATCACACCCCTGTGTAAGCCAGGGCCTCCTTAATCAACAACGTGAATTTGGAAGTAATCTGAGTCGGTCAAGAATTTCATCTGAAAAAACACAAAGGGTTACCCCTTAGTATTTTTTTGGGTGAAAAATGTGACCAACTCAGATCTTCATCAAACTCACACAGTGTGTCTTGGAGGTCCTGACAATAACAGTGGTGTGGTTATGTTTGCTCCACCACTTTCCAAAGCTGAGATATGGGGACCACTTCTAGTCCATAAAATGTATTTCTGTATAATTATCATATCTCAGCTTTGGGATGAGATAGGCTGACATAAATCACACCCCTGTGTAAGTCAGGGCCTCCTTAATCAACAACGTGAATTTGGAAGAAATCTGAGTGGGTCAAAAATTTTGTCTGAAAAAACACAAAGGGGTACCCCTTAGTATTTTTTTGGGTGAAAAATGTGACCAACTCAGATCTTCATCAAACTCACACAGTGTGTCTTGGAGGTCCTGACAATAACAGTGGTGTGGTTATGTTTGCTCCACCACTTTCCAAAGCTGAGATATGGGGACCACTTCTAGTCCCTAAAATGTATAACTGTAAAATTATCATATCTCAGCTTTGGGATGAGATAGGCTGACATAAATCACACCCCTGTGTAAGTCAGGGCCTCCTTAATCAACAACATGAATTTGGAAGAAATCTGAGTGGGTCAAAAATTTTGTCTGAAAAAACACAAAGGGGTACCCCTTAGTATTTTTTTGGGTGAAAAATGTGACCCACTCAGATCTTCATTAAACTCACACAATGTGTCTTGGAGGTCCTGACAATAACAGTGGTGTGGTTATGTTTGCTCCACCACTTTCCAAAGCTGACATATGGGGACCTCTTCTAGTCCATGAAATGTATAACTGTATAATTATCATATCTCACCTTTGGGATGAGATAGACTGAAAATAATCACACCCCTGTGTAAGCCAGGGCCTCCTTAATCAACAACGTGAATTTGGAAGTAATCTGAGTCGGTCAAGAATTTCATCTGAAAAAACACAAAGGGTTACCCCTTAGTATTTTTTTGGGTGAAAAATGTGACCAACTCAGATCTTCATCAAACTCACACAGTGTGTCTTGGAGGTCCTGACAATAACAGTGGTGTGGTTATGTTTGCTCCACCACTTTCCAAAGCTGAGATATGGGGACCACTTCTAGTCCATAAAATGTATTTCTGTATAATTATCATATCTCAGCTTTGGGATGAGATAGGCTGACATAAATCACACCCCTGTGTAAGTCAGGGCCTCCTTAATCAACAACGTGAATTTGGAAGAAATCTGAGTGGGTCAAAAATTTTGTCTGAAAAAACACAAAGGGGTACCCCTTAGTATTTTTTTGGGTGAAAAATGTGACCAACTCAGATCTTCATCAAACTCACACAGTGTGTCTTGGAGGTCCTGACAATAACAGTGGTGTGGTTATGTTTGCTCCACCACTTTCCAAAGCTGACATATGGGGACCTCTTCTAGTCCATAAAATGTATAACTGTAAAATTATCATATCTCAGCTTTGGGATGAGATAGGCTGACATAAATCACACCCCTGTGTAAGTCAGGGCCTCCTTAATCAACAACATGAATTTGGAAGAAATCTGAGTCGGTCAAAAATTTTGTCTGAAAAAACACAAAGGGGTACCCCTTAGTATTTTTTTGGGTGAAAATTGTGACCCACTCAGATCTTCATCAAACTCGCACAGGGTGTCTTGGAGGTCCTGACAACAACAGTGGTGTGGTTAATATTGCTCCACCACTTTCCAAAGCTGACATATGGGGACCTCTTATAGTCCATAAAATGTATAACTGTATAATTATCATATCTCAGCTTTGGGATGAGATAGGCTGACATAAATCACACCCCTGTGTAAGTCAGGGCCTCCTTAATCAACAACATGAACTCGGAAGAAATCTGAGTCGGTCAAAAATTTTGTCTGAAAAAACACAAAGGGGTACCCCTTAGTATTTTTTTGGGTGAAAAATGTGACCCACTCAGATCTTCATCAAACTCACACAGTGTGTCTTGAAGGTCCTGACAATAACAGTGGTGTGGTTATGTTTGCTCCACGACTTTCCAAAGCTGACATATGGGGACCTCTTCTATTCCATAAAATGTATAACTGTAAAATTATCATATCTCAGCTTTGGGATGAGATAGGCTGACATAAATCACACCCCTGTGTAAGTCAGGGCCTCCTTTATCAACAACATGAATTTGGAAGAAATCTGAGTCGGTCAAGAATTTCATCTGAAAAAACATAAAGGGGTACCCCTTAGTATTTTTTTTGGTGAAAATAGTGACCAACTCAGATCTTCATCAAACTCACACAGTGTGTCTTGGAGGTCCTGACAACAACAGTGGTGTGGTTATGTTTGCTCCACCACTTTCCAAAGCTGAGATATGGGGACCTCTTCTAGTCCATAAAATGTATAACTGTAAAATTATTATATCTCAGCTTTGGGATGTGATAGGCTGACATAAATCACACCCCTGTGTAAGTCAAGGCCTGCTTAATCAACAACGTGAATTTGGAAAAAATCTGAGTCGGTCAAGAATTTCATCTGAAAAAACACAAAGGGGTACCCCTTAGTATTTTTTTGGGTGAAAAATGTGACCAACTCAGATCTTCATCAAACTCACACAGTGTGTCTTGGAGGTCCTGACAATAACAGTGGTGTGGTTATGTTTGCTCCACCACTTTCCAAAGCTGAGATATTGGGACCTCTTCTAGTCCATAAAATGTATAAATGTAAAATTATCATATCTCAGCTTTGGGATGAGATAGACTGAAAATAATCACACCCCTGTGTAAGCCATGGCCTCCTTAATCCACAACGTGAATTTGGAAGAAATCTGAGTCGGTCAAGAATTTCATCTGAAAAAACACAAAGGGGTACCCCTTAGTATTTTTTTGGGTGAAAAATGTGACCAACTCAGATCTTCATCAAACTCACACAATGTGTCTTGGAGGCCCTGACAAAAACAGTGTTGTGGTTATTTTTGCTCCAGCACTTTCCAAAGCTGAGACATGGGGACACCATCTAGTCCATAAAATGTATAATTGTATAATTATCATATCTCAGCTTTGGGATAAGATAGACTGAAAATAATCACACCCCTGTGTAAGACAGGGCCTCCTTAATCAACAACGTGAATTTGGAAGAAATCTTAGTCGGTCAAGTATTTCATCTGAAAAAACACAGGGGTACCCCTTAGTGATTTTTTGGGTGAAAAATGTGACCAACTCAGATCTTCATCAAACTCAGACAGTGTGTCTTGGAGGTCCTGACAACAACAGTGGTGTGGTTATGTTTGCTCCACCACTTTCCAAAGCTGAGATATGGGGACCTCTTCTAGTCCATAAAATGTATAAATGTAAAATTATTATATCTCAGCTTTGGGATGTGATAGGCTGACATAAATCACACCCCTTTGTAAGTCAAGGCCTCCTTAATCAACAACGTGAATTTGGAAAAAATCTGAGTCGGTCAAGAATTTCATCTGAAAAAACACAAAGGGGTACCCCTTAGTACTTTTTTGGGTGAAAAATGTGACCAACTCAGATCTTCATCAAACTCACACAGTGTGTCTTGGAGGTCCTGACAACAACAGTGGTGTGGTTATGTTTGCTCCACCACTTTCCAAAGCTGAGATATGGGGACCCCATCTAGTCCATAAAATGTATAATTGTATAATTATCATATCTCAGCTTTGGAATAAGATAGACTGAAAATAATCACACCCCTGTGTAAGACAGGGCCTCCTTAATCAACAACGTGAATTTGGAAGAAATCTTAGTCGGTCAAGAATTTCATCTGAAAAAACACAAAGGAGTACCCCTTAGTATTTTTTTGGGTGAAAAATGTGACCAACTCAGATCTTCATCAAACTCACACAGTGTGTCTTGGAGGCCCTGATAAAAACAGTGTTGTGGTTATTTTTGCTCCAGCACTTTCCAAAGCTGAGACATGGGGACCCCATCTAGTCCATAAAATGTATAATTGTATAATTATCATATCTCAGCTTTGGGATAAGATAGACTGAAAATAATCACACCCCTGTGTAAGACAGGGCCTCCTTAATCAACAACGTGAATTTGGAAGAAATCTTAGTCGGTCAAGAATTTCATCTGAAAAAACACAAAGGGGTACCCCTTAGTACTTTTTTGGGTGAAAAATGTGACCAACTCAGATCTTCATCAAACTCACACAGTGTGTCTTGGAGGCCCTGACAAAAACAGTGTTGTGGTTATTTTTGCTCCAGAACTTTCCAAAGCTGAGACATGGGGACCCCATCTAGTCCATAAAATGTATAATTGTATAATTATCATATCTCAGCTTTGGAATAAGATAGACTGAAAATAATCACACCCCTGTGTAAGACAGGGCCTCCTTAATCAACAACGTGAATTTGGAAGAAATCTTAGTCGGTCAAGAATTTCATCTGAAAAAACACAAAGGGGTACCCCTTAGTGATTTTTTGGGTGAAAAATGTGACCAACTCAGATCTTCATCAAACTCAGACAGTGTGTCTTGGAGGTCCTGACAACAACAGTGGTGTGGTTATGTTTGCTCCACCACTTTCCAAAGCTGAGATATGGGGACCTCTTCTAGTCCATAAAATGTATAAATGTAAAATTATTATATCTCAGCTTTGGGATGTGATAGGCTGACATAAATCACACCCCTTTGTAAGTCAAGGCCTCCTTAATCAACAACGTGAATTTGGAAAAAATCTGAGTCGGTCAAGAATTTCATCTGAAAAAACACAAAGGGGTACCCCTTAGTACTTTTTTGGGTGAAAAATGTGACCAACTCAGATCTTCATCAAACTCACACAGTGTGTCTTGGAGGTCCTGACAACAACAGTGGTGTGGTTATGTGTGCTCCACCACTTTCCAAAGCTGAGATATCGGGACCTCTTCTAGTCCATAAAATGTATAACTGTATAATTATCATATCTCAGCTTTGGGATGAGATAGGCTGACACAAATCACACCCCTGTGTAAGCCAGGGCCTCCTTAATCAACAACATGAATTTGGAAGAAATCTGAGTCGGTCAAGAATTTGATCTGAAAAAACACAAAGGGGTACCCCTTAGTACTTTTTTGGGTGAAAAATGTGACCAACTCAGATCTTCATCAAACTCACACAGTGTGTCTTGGAGGCCCTGACAAAAACAGTGTTGTGGTTATTTTTGCTCCAGAACTTTCCAAAGCTGAGACATGGGGACCCCATCTAGTCCATAAAATGTATAATTGTATAATTATCATATCTCAGCTTTGGAATAAGATAGACTGAAAATAATCACACCCCTGTGTAAGACAGGGCCTCCTTAATCAACAACGTGAATTTGGAAGAAATCTTAGTCGGTCAAGAATTTCATCTGAAAAAACACAAAGGAGTACCCCTTAGTATTTTTTTGGGTGAAAAATGTGACCAACTCAGATCTTCATCAAACTCACACAGTGTGTCTTGGAGGCCCTGATAAAAACAGTGTTGTGGTTATTTTTGCTCCAGCACTTTCCAAAGCTGAGACATGGGGACCCCATCTAGTCCATAAAATGTATAATTGTATAATTATCATATCTCAGCTTTGGGATGAGATAGACTGAAAATAAATCACACCCCTGTGTAAGACAGGGCCTCCTTAATCAACAACGTGAATTTGGAAGAAATCTTAGTCGGTCAAGAATTTCATCTGAAAAAACACAGGGTTACCCCTTAGTGATTTTTTGGGTGAAAAATGTGACCAACTCAGATCTTCATCAAACTCAGACAGTGTGTCTTGGAGGTCCTGACAACAACAGTGGTGTGGTTATTTTTGCTCCACCACTTTCCAAAGCTGACATATGGGGGACCTCTTCTAGTCCATAAAATGTATAACTGTATAATTATCATATCTCAGCTTTGGGATGAGATATGCTGACACAAATCACACCCCTGTGTAAGCCAGGGCCTCCTTAATCCACAACGTGAATTTGGAAGAAATCTGAGTCGGTCAAGAATTTCATCTGAAAAAACACAAAGGGGTACCCCTTAGTATTTTTTTGGGGTGAAAAATGTGACCAACTCAGATCTTCATCAAACTCACACAGTGTGTCTTGGAGGTCCTGACAATAACAGTGGTGTGGTTATGTTTGCTCCACCACTTTCCAAAGCTGAGATATGGGGACCTCTTCTAGTCCATAAAATGTATAAATGTAAAATTATTATATCTCAGCTTTGGGATGTGATAGGCTGACATAAATCACACCCCTGTGTAAGTCAAGGCCTCCTTAATCAACAACGTGAATTTGGAAAAAATCTGAGTCGGTCAAGAATTTCATCTGAAAAAACACAGGGGTACCCCTTAGTGATTTTTTGGGTGAAAAATGTGACAAACTCAGATCTTCATCAAACTCAGAGAGTGTGTCTTGGAGGTCCTGACAACAACAGTGGTGTGGTTATTTTTGCTCCACCACTTTCCAAAGCTGACATATGGGGGACCTCTTCTAGTCCATGAAATGTATAACTGTATAATTATCATATCTCAGCTTTGGGATGAGATATGCTGACACAAATCACACCCCTGTGTAAGCCAGGGCCTCCTTAATCAACAACATGAATTTGGAAGAAATCTGAGTCGGTCAAGAATTTCATCTGAAAAAACACAAAGGGGTACTCCTTAGTACTTTTTTGGGTGAAAAATGTGACCAACTCAGATCTTCATCAAACTCACACAGTGTGTCTTGGAGGTCCTGAAAATAACAGTGGTGTGGTTATGTTTGCTCCACCACTTTCCAAAGCTGAGATATGGGGACCTCATCTAGTCCATAAAATGTATAAATGTCAAATTATTATATCTCAGCTTTGGGATGTGATAGGCTGACATAAATCACACCCCTGTGTAAGTCAAGGCCTCCTTAATCAACAACGTGAATTTGGAAAAAATCTGAGTCGGTCAAGAATTTCATCTGAAAAAACACAAAGGGGTACCCCTTAGTATTTTTTTGGGTGAAAAATGTGACCAACTCAGATCTTCATCAAACTCACACAGTGTGTCTTGGAGGTCCTGACAACAACAGTGGTGTGGTTATTTTTGCTCCACCACTTTCCAAAGCTGAGATATGGGGACCTCTTCTAGTCCATAAAATGTATAACTGTATAATTATCATATCTCAGCTTTGGGATGAGATAGGCTGACACAAATCACACCCCTGTGTAAGCCAGGGCCTCCTTAATCAACAACATGAATTTGGAAGAAATCTGAGTCGGTCAAGAATTTCATCTGAAAAAACACAAAGGGGTACTCCTAAGTACTTTTTTGGGTGAAAAATGTGACCAACTCAGATCTTCATCAAACTCACACAGTGTGTCTTGGAGGTCCTGACAACAACAGTGGTGTGGTTATTTTTGCTCCACCACTCTCCAAAGCTGACATATGGGGGACCTCTTCTAGTCCATAAAATGTATAACTGTATAATTATCATATCTCAGCTTTGGGATGAGATATGCTGACACAAATCACACCCCTGTGTAAGCCAGGGCCTCCTTAATCCACAACGTGAATTTGGAAGAAATCTGAGTCGGTCAAGAATTTCATCTGAAAAAACACAGGGGTACCCCTTAGTGATTTTTTGGGTGAAAAATGTGACCAACTCAGATCTTCATCAAACTCAGACAGTGTGTCTTGGAGGTCCTGACAACAACAGTGGTGTGGTTATTTTTGCTCCACCACTTTCCAAAGCTGACATATGGGGGACCTCTTCTAGTCCATAAAATGTATAACTGTATAATTATCATATCTCAGCTTTGGGATGAGATATGCTGACACAAATCACACCCCTGTGTAAGCCAGGGCCTCCTTAATCCACAACGTGAATTTGGAAGAAATCTGAGTCGGTCAAGAATTTCATCTGAAAAAACACAAAGGGGTACCCCTTAGTATTTTTTTGGGGTGAAAAATGTGACCAACTCAGATCTTCATCAAACTCACACAGTGTGTCTTGGAGGTCCTGACAATAACAGTGGTGTGGTTATGTTTGCTCCACCACTTTCCAAAGCTGAGATATGGGGACCTCTTCTAGTCCATAAAATGTATAAATGTAAAATTATTATATCTCAGCTTTGGGATGTGATAGGCTGACATAAATCACACCCCTGTGTAAGTCAAGACCTCCTTAATCAACAACGTGAATTTGGAAAAAATCTGAGTCGGTCAAGAATTTCATCTGAAAAAACACA
Source organism: Hoplias malabaricus (assembly GCF_029633855.1). Classification (NCBI taxonomy): domain Eukaryota; kingdom Metazoa; phylum Chordata; class Actinopteri; order Characiformes; family Erythrinidae; genus Hoplias; species Hoplias malabaricus. The sequence goes on from NC_089816.1 coordinate 34,153,979, forward strand.
GGGGTACCCCTTAGTGATTTTTTGGGTGAAAAATGTGACAAACTCAGATCTTCATCAAACTCAGAGAGTGTGTCTTGGAGGTCCTGACAACAACAGTGGTGTGGTTATTTTTGCTCCACCACTTTCCAAAGCTGACATATGGGGGACCTCTTCTAGTCCATGAAATGTATAACTGTATAATTATCATATCTCAGCTTTGGGATGAGATATGCTGACACAAATCACACCCCTGTGTAAGCCAGGGCCTCCTTAATCAACAACATGAATTTGGAAGAAATCTGAGTCGGTCAAGAATTTCATCTGAAAAAACACAAAGGGGTACTCCTTAGTACTTTTTTGGGTGAAAAATGTGACCAACTCAGATCTTCATCAAACTCACACAGTGTGTCTTGGAGGTCCTGAAAATAACAGTGGTGTGGTTATGTTTGCTCCACCACTTTCCAAAGCTGAGATATGGGGACCTCATCTAGTCCATAAAATGTATAAATGTCAAATTATTATATCTCAGCTTTGGGATGTGATAGGCTGACATAAATCACACCCCTGTGTAAGTCAAGGCCTCCTTAATCAACAACGTGAATTTGGAAAAAATCTGAGTCGGTCAAGAATTTCATCTGAAAAAACACAAAGGGTACCCCTTAGTATTTTTTTGGGTGAAAAATGTGACCAACTCAGATCTTCATCAAACTCACACAGTGTGTCTTGGAGGCCCTGATAAAAACAGTGTTGTGGTTATTTTTGCTCCAGCACTTTCCAAAGCTGAGACATGGGGACCCCATCTAGTCCATAAAATGTATAAATGTGTAATTATCATATCTCAGCTTTGGGATAAGATAGACTGAAAATAATCACACCCCTGTGTAAGACAGGGCCTCCTTAATCAACAACGTGAATTTGGAAGAAATCTTAGTCGGTCAAGAATTTCATCTGAAAAAACACAGGGGTACCCCTTAGTGATTTTTTGGGTGAAAAATGTGACCAACTCAGATCTTCATCAAACTCAGAGAGTGTGTCTTGGAGGTCCTGACAACAACAGTGGTGTGGTTATTTTTGCTCCACCACTTTCCAAAGCTGACATATGGGGGACCTCTTCTAGTCCATAAAATGTATAACTGTATAATTATCATATCTCAGCTTTGGGATGAGATATGCTGACACAAATCACACCCCTGTGTAAGCCAGGGCCTCCTTAATCAACAACGTGAATTTGGAAGAAATCTGAGTCGGTCAAGAATTTCATCTGAAAAAACACAGGGGTACCCCTTAGTATTTTTTTGGGGTGAAAAATGTGACCAACTCAGATCTTCATCAAACTCACACAGTGTGTCTTGGAGGTCCTGACAATAACAGTGGTGTGGTTATGTTTGCTCCACCACTTTCCAAAGCTGAGATATGGGGACCTCTTCTAGTCCATAAAATGTATAAATGTAAAATTAATATATCTCAGCTTTGGGATGTGATAGGCTGACATAAATCACACCCCTGTGTAAGTCAAGGCCTCCTTAATCAACAACGTGAATTTGGAAAAAATCTGAGTCGGTCAAGAATTTCATCTGAAAAAACACAGGGGTACCCCTTAGTGATTTTTTGGGTGAAAAATGTGACAAACTCAGATCTTCATCAAACTCAGACAGTGTGTCTTGGAGGTCCTGACAACAACAGTGGTGTGGTTATTTTTGCTCCACCACTTTCCAAAGCTGACATATGGGGGACCTCTTCTAGTCCATAAAATGTATAAATGTAAAATTATTATATCTCAGCTTTGGGATGTGATAGGCTGACATAAATCACACCCCTGTGTAAGTCAAGGCCTCCTTAATCAACAACGTGAATTTGGAAAAAATCTGAGTCGGTCAAGAATTTCATCTGAAAAAACACAGGGGTACCCCTTAGTGATTTTTTGGGTGAAAAATGTGACAAACTCAGATCTTCATCAAACTCAGACAGTGTGTCTTGGAGGTCCTGACAACAACAGTGGTGTGGTTATTTTTGCTCCACCACTTTCCAAAGCTGACATATGGGGGACCTCTTCTAGTCCATAAAATGTATAACTGTATAATTATCATATCTCAGCTTTGGGATGAGATATGCTGACACAAATCACACCCCTGTGTAAGCCAGGGCCTCCTTAATCAACAACGTGAATTTGGAAGAAATCTGAGTCGGTCAAGAATTTCATCTGAAAAAACACAAAGGGGTACCCCTTAGTATTTTTTTGGGGTGAAAAATGTGACCAACTCAGATCTTCATCAAACTCACACAGTGTGTCTTGGAGGTCCTGACAATAACAGTGGTGTGGTTATGTTTGCTCCACCACTTTCCAAAGCTGAGATATGGGGACCTCTTCTAGTCCATAAAATGTATAAATGTAAAATTATTATATCTCAGCTTTGGGATGTGATAGGCTGACATAAATCACACCCCTGTGTAAGTCAAGGCCTCCTTAATCAACAACGTGAATTTGGAAAAAATCTGAGTCGGTCAAGAATTTCATCTGAAAAAACACAGGGGTACCCCTTATTGATTTTTTGGGTGAAAAATGTGACAAACTCAGATCTTCATCAAACTCAGACAGTGTGTCTTGGAGGTCCTGACAACAACAGTGGTGTGGTTATTTTTGCTCCACCACTTTCCAAAGCTGACATATGGGGGACCTCTTCTAGTCCATAAAATGTATAAATGTAAAACTATTATATCTCAGCTTTGGGATGTGATAGGCTGACATAAATCACACCCCTGTGTAAGTCAAGGCCTCCTTAATCAACAACGTGAATTTGGAAAAAATCTGAGTCGGTCAAGAATTTCATCTGAAAAAACACAGGGGTACCCCTTAGTGATTTTTTGGGTGAAAAATGTGACAAACTCAGATCTTCATCAAACTCAGACAGTGTGTCTTGGAGGTCCTGACAACAACAGTGGTGTGGTTATTTTTGCTCCACCACTTTCCAAAGCTGACATATGGGGGACCTCTTCTAGTCCATAAAATGTATAACTGTATAATTATCATATCTCAGCTTTGGGATGAGATATGCTGACACAAATCACACCCCTGTGTAAGCCAGGGCCTCCTTAATCCACAACGTGAATTTGGAAGAAATCTGAGTCGGTCAAGAATTTCATCTGAAAAAACACAAAGGGGTACCCCTTAGTATTTTTTTGGGGTGAAAAATGTGACCAACTCAGATCTTCATCAAACTCACACAGTGTGTCTTGGAGGTCCTGAAAATAACAGTGGTGTGGTTATGTTTGCTCCACCACTTTCCAAAGCTGAGATATGGGGACCTCTTCTAGTCCATAAAATGTATAAATGTATAATTATCATATCTCAGCTTTGGGATGAGATATGCTGACACAAATCACACCCCTGTGTAAGCCAGGGCCTCCTTAATCAACAATGTGAATTTGGAAGAAATCTGAGTCGGTCAAGAATTTCATCTGAAAAAACACAAAGGGGTACCCCTTAGTATTTTTTTGGGGTGAAAAATGTGACCAACTCAGATCTTCATCAAACTCACACAGTGTGTCTTGGAGGTCCTGACAATAACAGTGGTGTGGTTATGTTTGCTCCACCACTTTCCAAAGCTGAGATATGGGGACCTCTTCTAGTCCATAAAATGTATAAATGTAAAATTATCATATCTCAGCTTTGGCATGAGACAGACTGAAAATAATCACACCCCTGTGTAAGCCATGGCCTCCTTAATCCACAACGTGAATTTGGAAGAAATCTGAGTCGTTCAAAAATTTCATCTGAAAAACCACAAAGGGGTACCCCTTAGTATTTTTTTGGTGAAAAATGTGACCAACTCAGATCTTCATCAAACTCACACAGTGTGTCTTGGAGGTCCTGACAACAACAGTGGTGTGGTTATTTTTGCTCCACCACTTTCCAAAGCTGAGATATGGGGACCTCGTCTAGTCCATAAATGTATAACTGTATAATTATCATATCTCAGCTTTGGGATGAGATAGGCTGACACAAATCACACCCCTGTGTAAGCCAGGGCCTCCTTAATCAACAACATGAATTTGGAAGAAATCTGAGTCGGTCAAGAATTTCATCTGAAAAAACAAAAAGGGGTACTCCTTAGTACTTTTTTGGGTGAAAATTGTGACCAACTCAGATCTTCATCAAACTCACACAGTGTGTCTTGGAGGCCCTGACAAAAACAGTGTTGTGGTTATTTTTGCTCCAGCACTTTCCAAAGCTGAGACATGGGGACCCCATCTAGTCCATAAAATGTATAATTGTATAATTATCATATCTCAGCTTTGGGATAAGATAGACTGAAAATAATCACACCCCTGTGTAAGACAGGGCCTCCTTAATCAACAACGTGAATTTGGAAGAAATCTTAGTCGGTCAAGAATTTCATCTGAAAAAACACAAAGGGGTACCCCTTAGTATTTTTTTGGGGTGAAAAATGTGACCCACTCAGATCTTCATCAAACTCACACAGTGTGTCTTGGAGGTCCTGACAACAACAGTGGTGTGGTTATTTTTGCTCCACCACTTTCCAAAGCTGACATATGGGGACCTCTTCTAGTCCATAAAATGTATAACTGTATAATTATCATATCTCAGCTTTGGGATGAGATAGGCTGACACAAATCACACCCCTGTGTAAGCCAGGGCCTTCTTAATCAACAACGTGAATTTGGAAGAAATCTGAGTCGGTTAAGAATTTCATCTGAAAAAACACAAAGGGGTACCCCTTAGTATTTTTTTGGGTGAAAAATGTGACCAACTCAGATCTTCATCAAACTCACACAGTGTGTCTTGGAGGCCCTGATAAAAACAGTGTTGTGGTTATTTTTGCTCCAGCACTTTCCAAAGCTGAGACATGGGGACCCCATCTAGTCCATAAAATGTATAATTGTATAATTATCATATCTCAGCTTTGGGATAAGATAGACTGAAAATAATCACACCCCTGTGTAAGACAGGGCCTCCTTAATCAACAACGTGAATTTGGAAGAAATCTTAGTCGGTCAAGAATTTCATCTGAAAAAACACAGGGGTACCCCTTAGTGATTTTTTGGGTGAAAAATGTGACCAACTCAGATCTTCATCAAACTCAGACAGTGTGTCTTGGAGGTCCTGACAACAACAGTGGTGTGGTTATTTTTGCTCCACCACTTTCCAAAGCTGACATATGGGGGACCTCTTCTAGTCCATAAAATGTATAACTGTATAATTATCATATCTCTGCTTTGGGATGAGATATGCTGACACAAATCACACCCCTGTGTAAGCCAGGGCCTCCTTAATCAACAACGTGAATTTGGAAGAAATCTGAGTCGGTCAAGAATTTCATCTGAAAAAACACAAAGGGGTACCCCTTAGTAATTTTTTGGGGTGAAAAATGTGACCAACTCAGATCTTCATCAAACTCACACAGTGTGTCTTGGAGGTCCTGACAATAACAGTGGTGTGGTTATGTTTGCTCCACCACTTTCCAAAGCTGAGATATGGGGACCTCTTCTAGTCCATAAAATGTATAAATGTAAAATTATTATATCTCAGCTTTGGGATGTGATAGGCTGACATAAATCACACCCCTGTGTAAGTCAAGGCCTCCTTAATCAACAACGTGAATTTGGAAAAAATCTGAGTCGGTCAAGAATTTCATCTGAAAAAACACAGGGGTACCCCTTAGTGATTTTTTGGGTGAAAAATGTGACAAACTCAGATCTTCATCAAACTCACACAGTGTGTCTTGGAGGTCCTGACAACAACAGTGGTGTGGTTATTTTTGCTCCACCACTTTCCAAAGCTGACATATGGGGGACCTCTTCTAGTCCATAAAATGTATAACTGTATAATTATCATATCTCAGCTTTGGGTTGAGATATGCTGACACAAATCACACCCCTGTGTAAGCCAGGGCCTCCTTAATCAACAACATGAATTTGGAAGAAATCTGAGTCGGTCAAGAATTTCATCTGAAAAAACACAAAGGGGTACCCCTTAGTATTTTTTTGGGTGAAAAATGTGACCAACTCAGATCTTCATCAAACTCACACAGTGTGTCTTGGAGGTCCTGACAATAACAGTGGTGTGGTTATGTTTGCTCCACCACTTTCCAAAGCTGAGATATGGGGACCTCTTCTAGTCCATAAAATGTATAAATGTAAAATTATCATATCTCAGCTTTGGCATGAGATAGACTGAAAATAATCACACCCCTGTGTAAGCCATGGCCTCCTTAATCCACAACGTGAATTTGGAAGAAATCTGAGTCGGTTAAAAATTTCATCTGAAAAACCACAAAGGGTAGTATTTTTTTGGTGAAAAATGTGACCAACTCAGATCTTCATCAAACTCACACAGTGTGTCTTGAAGGCCCTGACAAAAACAGTGTTGTGGTTATTTTTGCTCCAGCACTTTCCAAAGCTGAGACATGGGGACCCCATCTAGTCCATAAAATGTATAATTGTATAATTATCATATCTCAGCTTTGGGATAAGATAGACTGAAAATAATCACACCCCTGTGTAAGACAGGGCCTCCTTAATCAACAACGTGAATTTGGAAGAAATCTTAGTCGGTCAAGAATTTCATCTGAAAAAACACAAAGGGGTACCCCTTAGTATTTTTTTGGGGTGAAAAATGTGACCCACTCAGATCTTCATCAAACTCACACAGTGTGTCTTGGAGGTCCTGACAACAACAGTGGTGTGGTTATGTTTGCTCCACCACTTTCCAAAGCTGAGATATGGGGACCTCTTCTAGTCCATAAAATGTATAAATGTAAAATTATTATATCTCAGCTTTGGGATGTGATAGGCTGACATAAATCACACCCCTGTGTAAGTCAAGGCCTCCTTAATCAACAACGTGAATTTGGAAAAAATCTGAGTCGGTCAAGAATTTCATCTGAAAAAACACAGGGGTACCCCTTAGTGATTTTTTGGGTGAAAAATGTGACAAACTCAGATCTTCATCAAACTCAGACAGTGTGTCTTGGAGGTCCTGACAACAACAGTGGTGTGGTTATTTTTGCTCCACCACTTTCCAAAGCTGACATATGGGGGACCTCTTCTAGTCCATAAAATGTATAAATGTAAAATTATTATATCTCAGCTTTGGGATGTGATAGGCTGACATAAATCACACCCCTGTGTAAGTCAAGGCCTCCTTAATCAACAACGTGAATTTGGAAAAAATCTGAGTCGGTCAAGAATTTCATCTGAAAAAACACAGGGGTACCCCTTAGTGATTTTTTGGGTGAAAAATGTGACAAACTCAGATCTTCATCAAACTCAGACAGTGTGTCTTGGAGGTCCTGACAACAACAGTGGTGTGGTTATTTTTGCTCCACCACTTTCCAAAGCTGACATATGGGGGACCTCTTCTAGTCCATAAAATGTATAACTGTATAATTATCATATCTCAGCTTTGGGATGAGATATGCTGACACAAATCACACCCCTGTGTAAGCCAGGGCCTCCTTAATCAACAACGTGAATTTGGAAGAAATCTGAGTCGGTCAAGAATTTCATCTGAAAAAACACAAAGGGGTACCCCTTAGTATTTTTTTGGGGTGAAAAATGTGACCAACTCAGATCTTCATCAAACTCACACAGTGTGTCTTGGAGGTCCTGACAATAACAGTGGTGTGGTTATGTTTGCTCCACCACTTTCCAAAGCTGAGATATGGGGACCTCTTCTAGTCCATAAAATGTATAAATGTAAAATTATTATATCTCAGCTTTGGGATGTGATAGGCTGACATAAATCACACCCCTGTGTAAGTCAAGGCCTCCTTAATCAACAACGTGAATTTGGAAAAAATCTGAGTCGGTCAAGAATTTCATCTGAAAAAACACAGGGGTACAACTTAGTGATTTTTTGGGTGAAAAATGTGACAAACTCAGATCTTCATCAAACTCAGACAGTGTGTCTTGGAGGTCCTGACAACAACAGTGGTGTGGTTATTTTTGCTCCACCACTTTCCAAAGCTGACATATGGGGGACCTCTTCTAGTCCATAAAATGTATAAATGTAAAATTATTATATCTCAGCTTTGGGATGTGATAGGCTGACATAAATCACACCCCTGTGTAAGTCAAGGCCTCCTTAATCAACAACGTGAATTTGGAAAAAATCTGAGTCGGTCAAGAATTTCATCTGAAAAAACACAGGGGTACCCCTTAGTGAATTTTTGGGTGAAAAATGTGACAAACTCAGATCTTCATCAAACTCAGACAGTGTGTCTTGGAGGTCCTGACAACAACAGTGGTGTGGTTATTTTTGCTCCACCACTTTCCAAAGCTGACATATGGGGGACCTCTTCTAGTCCATAAAATGTATAACTGTATAATTATCATATCTCAGCTTTGGGATGAGATATGCTGACACAAATCACACCCCTGTGTAAGCCAGGGCCTCCTTAATCCACAACGTGAATTTGGAAGAAATCTGAGTCGGTCAAGAATTTCATCTGAAAAAACACAAAGGGGTACCCCTTAGTATTTTTTTGGGGTGAAAAATGTGACCAACTCAGATCTTCATCAAACTCACACAGTGTGTCTTGGAGGTCCTGAAAATAACAGTGGTGTGGTTATGTTTGCTCCACCACTTTCCAAAGCTGAGATATGGGGACCTCTTCTAGTCCATAAAATGTATAAATGTATAATTATCATATCTCAGCTTTGGGATGAGATATGCTGACACAAATCACACCCCTGTGTAAGCCAGGGCCTCCTTAATCAACAATGTGAATTTGGAAGAAATCTGAGTCGGTCAAGAATTTCATCTGAAAAAACACAAAGGGGTACCCCTTAGTATTTTTTTGGGGTGAAAAATGTGACCAACTCAGATCTTCATCAAACTCACACAGTGTGTCTTGGAGGTCCTGACAATAACAGTGGTGTGGTTATGTTTGCTCCACCACTTTCCAAAGCTGAGATATGGGGACCTCTTCTAGTCCATAAAATGTATAAATGTAAAATTATCATATCTCAGCTTTGGCATGAGATAGACTGAAAATAATCACACCCCTGTGTAAGCCATGGCCTCCTTAATCCACAACGTGAATTTGGAAGAAATCTGAGTCGGTCAAAAATTTCATCTGAAAAACCACAAAGGGGTACCCCTTAGTAATTTTTTGGTGAAAAATGTGACCAACTCAGATCTTCATCAAACTCACACAGTGTGTCTTGGAGGTCCTGACAACAACAGTGGTGTGGTTATTTTTGCTCCACCACTTTCCAAAGCTGAGATATGGGGACCTCTTCTAGTCCATAAAATGTATAACTGTATAATTATCATATCTCAGCTTTGGGATGAGATAGGCTGACACAAATCACACCCCTGTGTAAGCCAGGGCCTCCTTACTCAACAACATGAATTTGGAAGAAATCTGAGTCGGTCAAGAATTTCATCTGAAAAAACACAAAGGGGTACTCCTTAGTACTTTTTTGGGTGAAAAATGTGACCAACTCAGATCTTCATCAAACTCACACAGTGTGTCTTGGAGGCCCTGACAAAAACAGTGTTGTGGTTATTTTTGCTCCAGCACTTTCCAAAGCTGAGACATGGGGACCCCATCTAGTCCATAAAATGTATAATTGTATAATTATCATATCTCAGCTTTGGGATAAGATAGACTGAAAATAATCACACCCCTGTGTAAGACAGGGCCTCCTTAATCAACAACGTGAATTTGGAAGAAATCTTAGTCGGTCAAGAATTTCATCTGAAAAAACACAAAGGGGTACCCCTTAGTATTTTTTTGGGGTGAAAAATGTGACCCACTCAGATCTTCATCAAACTCACACAGTGTGTCTTGGAGGTCCTGACAACAACAGTGGTGTGGTTATTTTTGCTCCACCACTTTCCAAAGCTGACATATGGGGACCTCTTCTAGTCCATAAAATGTATAACTGTATAATTATCATATCTCAGCTTTGGGATGAGATAGGCTGACACAAATCACACCCCTGTGTAAGCCAGGGCCTTCTTAATCAACAACGTGAATTTGGAAGAAATCTGAGTCGGTTAAGAATTTCATCTGAAAAAACACAAAGGGGTACCCCTTAGTATTTTTTTGGGTGAAAAATGTGACCAACTCAGATCTTCATCAAACTCACACAGTGTGTCTTGGAGGCCCTGATAAAAACAGTGTTGTGGTTATTTTTGCTCCAGCACTTTCCAAAGCTGAGACATGGGGACCCCATCTAGTCCATAAAATGTATAATTGTATAATTATCATATCTCAGCTTTGGGATAAGATAGACTGAAAATAATCACACCCCTGTGTAAGACAGGGCCTCCTTAATCAACAACGTGAATTTGGAAGAAATCTTAGTCGGTCAAGAATTTCATCTGAAAAAACACAGGGGTACCCCTTAGTGATTTTTTGGGTGAAAAATGTGACCAACTCAGATCTTCATCAAACTCAGACAGTGTGTCTTGGAGGTCCTGACAACAACAGTGGTGTGGTTATTTTTGCTCCACCACTTTCCAAAGCTGACATATGGGGGACCTCTTCTAGTCCATAAAATGTATAACTGTATAATTATCATATCTCAGCTTTGGGATGAGATATGCTGACACAAATCACACCCCTGTGTAAGCCAGGGCCTCCTTAATCAACAACGTGAATTTGGAAGAAATCTGAGTCGGTCAAGAATTTCATCTGAAAAAACACAAAGGGGTACCCCTTAGTATTTTTTTGGGGTGAAAAATGTGACCAACTCAGATCTTCATCAAACTCACACAGTGTGTCTTGGAGGTCCTGACAATAACAGTGGTGTGGTTATGTTTGCTCCACCACTTTCCAAAGCTGAGATATGGGGACCTCTTCTAGTCCATAAAATGTATAAATGTAAAATTATTATATCTCAGCTTTGGGATGTGATAGGCTGACATAAATCACACCCCTATGTAAGTCAAGGCCTCCTTAATCAACAACGTGAATTTGGAAAAAATCTGAGTCGGTCAAGAATTTCATCTGAAAAAACACAGGGGTACCCCTTAGTGATTTTTTGGGTGAAAAATGTGACAAACTCAGATCTTCATCAAACTCAGAGAGTGTGTCTTGGAGGTCCTGACAACAACAGTGGTGTGGTTATTTTTGCTCCACCACTTTCCAAAGCTGACATATGGGGGACCTCTTCTAGTCCATAAAATGTATAACTGTATAATTATCATATCTCAGCTTTGGGTTGAGATATGCTGACACAAATCACACCCCTGTGTAAGCCAGGGCCTCCTTAATCAACAACATGAATTTGGAAGAAATCTGAGTCGGTCAAGAATTTCATCTGAAAAAACACAAAGGGGTACCCCTTAGTATTTTTTTGGGTGAAAAATGTGACCAACTCAGATCTTCATCAAACTCACACAGTGTGTCTTGGAGGTCCTGACAATAACAGTGGTGTGGTTATGTTTGCTCCACCACTTTCCAAAGCTGAGATATGGGGACCTCTTCTAGTCCATAAAATGTATAAATGTAAAATTATCATATCTCAGCTTTGGCATGAGATAGACTGAAAATAATCACACCCATGTGTAAGCCATGGCCTCCTTAATCCACAACGTAAATTTGGAAGAAATCTGAGTCGGTCAAAAATTTCATCTGAAAAACCACAAAGGGTAGTATTTTTTTGGTGAAATATGTGACCAACTCAGATCTTCATCAAACTCACACAGTGTGTCTTGGAGGTCCTGACAACAACAGTGGTGTGGTTATTTTTGCTCCACCACTTTCCAAAGCTGAGATATGGGGACCTCTTCTAGTCCATAAAATGTATAAATGTAAAATTATTATATCTCAGCTTTGGGATGTGATAGGCTGACATAAATCACACCCCTGTGTAAGTCAAGGCCTCCTTAATCAACAACGTGAATTTGGAAAAAATCTGAGTCGGTCAAGAATTTCATCTGAAAAAACACAGGGGTACCCCTTAGTGATTTTTTGGGTGAAAAATGTGACAAACTCAGATCTTCATCAAACTCAGAGAGTGTGTCTTGGAGGTCCTGACAACAACAGTGGTGTGGTTATTTTTGCTCCACCACTTTCCAAAGCTGACATATGGGGGACCTCTTCTAGTCCATAAAATGTATAACTGTATAATTATCATATCTCAGCTTTGGGTTGAGATATGCTGACACAAATCACACCCCTGTGTAAGCCAGGGCCTCCTTAATCAACAACATGAATTTGGAAGAAATCTGAGTCGGTCAAGAATTTCATCTGAAAAAACACAAAGGGGTACCCCTTAGTATTTTTTTGGGTGAAAAATGTGACCAACTCAGATCTTCATCAAACTCACACAGTGTGTCTTGGAGGTCCTGACAATAACAGTGGTGTGGTTATGTTTGCTCCACCACTTTCCAAAGCTGAGATATGGGGACCTCTTCTAGTCCATAAAATGTATAAATGTAAAATTATCATATCTCAGCTTTGGCATGAGATAGACTGAAAATAATCACACCCATGTGTAAGCCATGGCCTCCTTAATCCACAACGTAAATTTGGAAGAAATCTGAGTCGGTCAAAAATTTCATCTGAAAAACCACAAAGGGTAGTATTTTTTTGGTGAAAAATGTGACCAACTCAGATCTTCATCAAACTCACACAGTGTGTCTTGGAGGTCCTGACAACAACAGTGGTGTGGTTATTTTTGCTCCACCACTTTCCAAAGCTGAGATATGGGGACCTCTTCTAGTCCATAAAATGTATAAATGTAAAATTATTATATCTCAGCTTTGGGATGTGATAGGCTGACATAAATCACACCCCTGTGTAAGTCAAGGCCTCCTTAATCAACAACGTGAATTTGGAAAAAATCTGAGTCGGTCAAGAATTTCATCTGAAAAAACACAGGGGTACCCCTTAGTGATTTTTTGGGTGAAAAATGTGACAAACTCAGATCTTCATCAAACTCAGAGAGTGTGTCTTGGAGGTCCTGACAACAACAGTGGTGTGGTTATTTTTGCTCCACCACTTTCCAAAGCTGACATATGGGGGACCTCTTCTAGTCCATAAAATGTATAACTGTATAATTATCATATCTCAGCTTTGGGTTGAGATATGCTGACACAAATCACACCCCTGTGTAAGCCAGGGCCTCCTTAATCAACAACATGAATTTGGAAGAAATCTGAGTCGGTCAAGAATTTCATCTGAAAAAACACAAAGGGGTACCCCTTAGTATTTTTTTGGGTGAAAAATGTGACCAACTCAGATCTTCATCAAACTCACACAGTGTGTCTTGGAGGTCCTGACAATAACAGTGGTGTGGTTATGTTTGCTCCACCACTTTCCAAAGCTGAGATATGGGGACCTCTTCTAGTCCATAAAATGTATAAATGTAAAATTATCATATCTCAGCTTTGGCATGAGATAGACTGAAAATAATCACACCCCTGTGTAAGCCATGGCCTCCTTAATCCACAACGTGAATTTGGAAGAAATCTGAGTCGGTCAAAAATTTCATCTGAAAAACCACAAAGGGTAGTATTTTTTTGGTGAAAAATGTGACCAACTCAGATCTTCATCAAACTCACACAGTGTGTCTTGGAGGTCCTGACAACAACAGTGGTGTGGTTATTTTTGCTCCACCACTTTCCAAAGCTGAGATATGGGGACCTCTTCTAGTCCATAAAATGTATAACTGTATAATTATCATATCTCAGCTTTGGGATGAGATATGCTGACACAAATCACACCCCTGTGTAAGCCAGGGCCTCCTTAATCAACAACGTGAATTTGGAAGAAATCTGAGTCGGTCAAGAATTTCATCTGAAAAAACACAAAGGGGTACCCCTTAGTATTTTTTTGGGGTGAAAAATGTGACCAACTCAGATCTTCATCAAACTCACACAGTGTGTCTTGGAGGTCCTGACAATAACAGTGGTGTGGTTATGTTTGCTCCACCACTTTCCAAAGCTGAGATATGGGGACCTCTTCTAGTCCATAAAATGTATAAATGTAAAATTATTATATCTCAGCTTTGGGATGTGATAGGCTGACATAAATCACACCCCTATGTAAGTCAAGGCCTCCTTAATCAACAACGTGAATTTGGAAAAAATCTGAGTCGGTCAAGAATTTCATCTGAAAAAACACAGGGGTACCCCTTAGTGATTTTTTGGGTGAAAAATGTGACAAACTCAGATCTTCATCAAACTCAGAGAGTGTGTCTTGGAGGTCCTGACAACAACAGTGGTGTGGTTATTTTTGCTCCACCACTTTCCAAAGCTGACATATGGGGGACCTCTTCTAGTCCATAAAATGTATAACTGTATAATTATCATATCTCAGCTTTGGGTTGAGATATGCTGACACAAATCACACCCCTGTGTAAGCCAGGGCCTCCTTAATCAACAACATGAATTTGGAAGAAATCTGAGTCGGTCAAGAATTTCATCTGAAAAAACACAAAGGGGTACCCCTTAGTATTTTTTTGGGTGAAAAATGTGACCAACTCAGATCTTCATCAAACTCACACAGTGTGTCTTGGAGGTCCTGACAATAACAGTGGTGTGGTTATGTTTGCTCCACCACTTTCCAAAGCTGAGATATGGGGACCTCTTCTAGTCCATAAAATGTATAAATGTAAAATTATCATATCTCAGCTTTGGCATGAGATAGACTGAAAATAATCACACCCATGTGTAAGCCATGGCCTCCTTAATCCACAACGTAAATTTGGAAGAAATCTGAGTCGGTCAAAAATTTCATCTGAAAAACCACAAAGGGTAGTATTTTTTTGGTGAAAAATGTGACCAACTCAGATCTTCATCAAACTCACACAGTGTGTCTTGGAGGTCCTGACAACAACAGTGGTGTGGTTATTTTTGCTCCACCACTTTCCAAAGCTGAGATATGGGGACCTCTTCTAGTCCATAAAATGTATAAATGTAAAATTATTATATCTCAGCTTTGGGATGTGATAGGCTGACATAAATCACACCCCTGTGTAAGTCAAGGCCTCCTTAATCAACAACGTGAATTTGGAAAAAATCTGAGTCGGTCAAGAATTTCATCTGAAAAAACACAGGGGTACCCCTTAGTGATTTTTTGGGTGAAAAATGTGACAAACTCAGATCTTCATCAAACTCAGAGAGTGTGTCTTGGAGGTCCTGACAACAACAGTGGTGTGGTTATTTTTGCTCCACCACTTTCCAAAGCTGACATATGGGGGACCTCTTCTAGTCCATAAAATGTATAACTGTATAATTATCATATCTCAGCTTTGGGTTGAGATATGCTGACACAAATCACACCCCTGTGTAAGCCAGGGCCTCCTTAATCAACAACATGAATTTGGAAGAAATCTGAGTCGGTCAAGAATTTCATCTGAAAAAACACAAAGGGGTACCCCTTAGTATTTTTTTGGGTGAAAAATGTGACCAACTCAGATCTTCATCAAACTCACACAGTGTGTCTTGGAGGTCCTGACAATAACAGTGGTGTGGTTATGTTTGCTCCACCACTTTCCAAAGCTGAGATATGGGGACCTCTTCTAGTCCATAAAATGTATAAATGTAAAATTATCATATCTCAGCTTTGGCATGAGATAGACTGAAAATAATCACACCCCTGTGTAAGCCATGGCCTCCTTAATCCACAACGTGAATTTGGAAGAAATCTGAGTCGGTCAAAAATTTCATCTGAAAAACCACAAAGGGTAGTATTTTTTTGGTGAAAAATGTGACCAACTCAGATCTTCATCAAACTCACACAGTGTGTCTTGGAGGTCCTGACAACAACAGTGGTGTGGTTATTTTTGCTCCACCACTTTCCAAAGCTGAGATATGGGGACCTCTTCTAGTCCATAAAATGTATAAATGTAAAATTATTATATCTCAGCTTTGGGATGTGATAGGCTGACATAAATCACACCCCTGTGTAAGTCAAGGCCTCCTTAATCAACAACGTGAATTTGGAAAAAATCTGAGTCGGTCAAGAATTTCATCTGAAAAAACACAGGGGTACCCCTTAGTGATTTTTTGGGTGAAAAATGTGACAAACTCAGATCTTCATCAAACTCAGAGAGTGTGTCTTGGAGGTCCTGACAACAACAGTGGTGTGGTTATTTTTGCTCCACCACTTTCCAAAGCTGACATATGGGGGACCTCTTCTAGTCCATAAAATGTATAACTGTATAATTATCATATCTCAGCTTTGGGTTGAGATATGCTGACACAAATCACACCCCTGTGTAAGCCAGGGCCTCCTTAATCAACAACATGAATTTGGAAGAAATCTGAGTCGGTCAAGAATTTCATCTGAAAAAACACAAAGGGGTACCCCTTAGTATTTTTTTGGGTGAAAAATGTGACCAACTCAGATCTTCATCAAACTCACACAGTGTGTCTTGGAGGTCCTGACAATAACAGTGGTGTGGTTATGTTTGCTCCACCACTTTCCAAAGCTGAGATATGGGGACCTCTTCTAGTCCATAAAATGTATAAATGTAAAATTATCATATCTCAGCTTTGGCATGAGATAGACTGAAAATAATCACACCCCTGTGTAAGCCATGGCCTCCTTAATCCACAACGTGAATTTGGAAGAAATCTGAGTCGGTCAAAAATTTCATCTGAAAAACCACAAAGGGTAGTATTTTTTTGGTGAAAAATGTGACCAACTCAGATCTTCATCAAACTCACACAGTGTGTCTTGGAGGTCCTGACAACAACAGTGGTGTGGTTATTTTTGCTCCACCACTTTCCAAAGCTGAGATATGGGGACCTCTTCTAGTCCATAAAATGTATAACTGTATAATTATCATATCTCAGCTTTGGGATGAGATAGGCTGACACAAATCACACCCCTGTGTAAGCCAGGGTCTCCTTAATCAACAACATGAATTTGGAAGAAATCTTAGTCGGTCAAGAATTTCATCTGAAAAAACACATAGGGGTACCCCTTAGTATTTTTTTGGGGTGAAAAATGTGACCCACTCAGATCTTCATCAAACTCACACAGTGTGTCTTGGAGGTCCTGACAATAACAGTGGTGTGGTCACAATTAGTTATACCAACCAACACACGATTCATCAAATGTTGAAAAGTAGCAGGAGCATTTCTAAGCCCAAAAGGAAGAACTGTATATTGTAGAAAACTATCAGGAGTTACAAAAGCAGAAATGTCAGAAGCACGCTGGGTTAATGGCACTTGCCAGTAACCTTTCAGTAAATCTAGTTTTGTAACAAATTTTGCAGATCCAACTCTATCAATACAGTCCTCCATTCTAGGAAGTGGAAAAGAATCAGGTGTAGTAATAGAATTAATTCTCCGGTAATCTGTACAAAAACGCACTGACCCGTCAGGTTTTGGCACCACTATACATGGAGAACTCCAAGAACTTGTGCTGGGAACAGCAAACCCTGTGTCCATCAAATATTCTACTTCCTTTTGCATCAAACTCCTTTTAGCTGGATTAACCCGATACGCATTTTGTTTAATGGGTCTGTGATTATCAACATCTATGTCATGATGCACAAGGGACGTCTGAGATGGAATATCTGAAAACAAAGATAAGTGACCCTGAATAAGACTTATCACATCCTCACGATCACTCTCAGATAAATGCATTAAGTGTGATGGTAAATCAGCTAAAATCTCTCAATTGGATAAACGTGCAGGCACAAAAGGTACACTACGCAATGTTAACCCATCTTCTTCAGGGTTATATACAAACGGAATAGCAGCAACAGTAGTGGGTTTTGCAGTGGGCAACACTTCACAACTTCCCACAGGACCACGACACACATAGGCCTTTAACATATTGATATGGCAGACGCGACTTTTCCTTTTCCGGTCAGGGGTTTTAACCACATAATCTGTTTCACTAAGTTTGGATTCAATTACGTAGGGACCAGAAAATTTAGCCTGTAAGGCTGAACCAGAGATAGGCAGAAATACTAAAACTTTATCTCCAGGAAGAAATTCACGACACCTTGCTCTTTTGTCAAAACGACGTTTCATTTGAACTTGAGCAGCAGTTAATGAAGCCATAGCTATTTTACAAGCGTTATGCAGACGTTCACGAAACGCACTCACATACTCCAACACATTTTGTTTTTCTGACAACTGCTCAGCACTCAATTGCTCATGGAGCATTCTAAGTGGTCCCCGAACTGTATGTGCGAACACCAACTGTGCAGGACTAAATCCAAGAGATTCCTGAACTACCTCCCGTAAAGCAAACAAAAGAAAAGGGACTCCCTCATCCCAATCACATCCTGATTCAAAGCAGTATTTACGCAGCATAGATTTTAACGTTTGGTGAAATCGCTCCAATGCCCCTTGTGATTCTGGGTGATAGGCACTAGCTACTTGATGTTTAATTGACATCTCATTAATCACTTGAGAAAAAATCTTAGAGATGAAATTGGAACCCTGATCTGTTTGAATAACCTTGGGCAACCCAAATGTAGAGCAGAATTTCACCAAAGCCTTGACCACTGCCTTAGAGCTGATGGTGCGTAAGGGAATGGCCTCAGGATAACGAGTAGCAGAACACATTATTGTTAACAAATATTCATGTCCTGCCTTTGTCCTTGGCAATGGACACACACAATCCAAAATGATTTTCTCGAAAGGCTCCCCCATCACCGGTATTGGATGAAGGGGAGCTGACGGAATTGACTGATTAGGTTTACCTACTAGTTGGCATACATAACAAGAACGACAGAAATTTGAAACATCACTCTTGAGTCCCGGCCAAAAGAAATGTCTCAAAATACGGTCATAAGTCTTAGTAACTCCTAAATGACCAGAAAATGCATTCTCATGTGCTAGGCTCAAAACAGGACCTCTATAAGCCTCTGGAATGACAATCTGATGGATAGTGTTCCAACCCAAATCAGAGGTTCCTGTAGGTGTCCACTTTCACTTTAAAATTCCCTCACTCACATAATAAGATTTATTTAGATCCCCCTCCGGAACAGTTTTAGCAAAACACAAGGCTAAAGATGCATCACCTTGCTGAGCTTCAATCAGCTGCTTTCTCCCAATTTTTAACCCTGTCATAATCACTTCCCCAAAAATTTTTTTGTCACCACTTGCTTTTGTCTCCTTCACTACTGGTGGATCTTGAGGTGCCATAAATGTCCCTAAAAGGGGTACCTCTGGAATTTTACGAGCTTGAGCCCTTGTTACCACACAACCAGGGAACAAAGATAAAATTTTTGGATCGATGTCACCAGTTTCAGGCATCACACTCACTTCTGGCAAAGGAAACACTTTTCTTCCAGCCAAATTGTTCCCAAGAATGAGGGAGACACCTGCAACTGGCAACCTATCTCGCACAGCAACCTTTACAAGACCTTTAACTAACCCAGATTTCAAATAAATCGTGTGCAAGGGAACTTGCAGATGACCCATCTCAATACCCCGTACCAAAACAGAGAACCCACAAAACGTCTTTTCGGAGAAGGGCAACACACTTTCTAAAATAAACGACTGAGCAGCCCCTGTATCTCGTAATATTTTAACGGGATGCAAATCATGATCCTGCTCTACAATTGAAACCCATCCATTCAATAAAAAAGGCTTATAACCGTCATCCAGGCAAGGTTTGGAACTTTGCAAAGACGACAAGGCATCCGATTGTGCCAGACCCACACTTTTGAGATGCTGTTTGTTTCTTTTCTTTTGCCAGGCTTTACACTCAGCGATCAAATGACCGGGTTTACAACAAAAGAAACAAACACGTGTCTCACCATCATTATGACCCTTTTGAAACACTTTAGGTGGTACCTCACATTTTACTGGAGCAACAAACGCAGCATGTGGTAATGTGCAATCCTTTCTTACCACACGGTCAGACCGTACTGGCGATGTAAAAACAGTTTTATGAGTCAACACAAACTCATCTGCATACACCGCTGCATCTGCTAGAGAAAGAACTTTCTTCTCATTTAGATGAACCACAATATTTTCATGAACAGCATTTTTAAAATCCTCTAATAAAATGAGTTCCTGTAACTGTTCAAAACTGGTAACATTAGAGGCCACTTTTCAAATAAAGTCCACAAAATAACCACACCACTGTTTTTGTCAGGACCTCCAAGACACATTGTGTGAGTTTGATGAAGATCTGAGTTGGTCACATTTTTCACCCAAAAAAATACTAATTATTGTGTGATTATTTTCGATCCACCACTTTCCAAAGCTGAGATATGGGGACCTCTTCTAGTCCATAAAATGTATAACTGTATAATTATCATATCTCAGCTTTGGGGTGAGATAGGTTGACACAAATCACACCCCTGTGTAAGTCAGGGCCTCCTTAATCAACAACATGAATTTGGAAGAAATCTGAGTCGGTCAAAAATTTCGTCTGAAAAAACACAAAGGGGTACCCCTTAGTATTTTTTTTTGGGTGAAAAATGTGACCCACTCAGATCTTCATCAAACTCACACAATGTGTGTCTTGGAGGTCCTGACAAAAACAGTGGTGTGGTAATTTTCGATCCACCACTTTCCAAAGCTGAGATATGGGGACCTCTTCTAGTCCATAAAATGTATAACTGTATAATTATCATATCTCAGCTTTGGGATGAGATAGGCTGACATAAATCACACCCCTGTGTAAGTCAGGGCCTCCTTAATCAACAACATGAATTTGGAAGAAATCTGAGTCTGTCAAAAATTTCGTCTGAAAAAACACAAAGGGTACCCCTTAGTATTTTTTTGGGTGAAAAATGTGACCAACTCAGATCTTCATCAAACTCACACAGTGTGTCTTGGAGGTCCTGACAACAACAGTGGTGTGGTTATTTTTGCTCCACCACTTTCCAAAGCTGACATATGGGGACCTCGTCTAGTCCATAAATGTATAACTGTATAATTATTATATCTCAGCTTTGGGGTGAGATAGGTTGACACAAATCACACCCCTGTGTAAGTCAGGGCCTCCTTAATCAACAACATGAATTTGGAAGAAATCTGAGTCGGTCAAAAATTTCATCTGAAAAAACACAAAGGGGTACCCCTTAGTATTTTTTTTTGGGTGAAAAATGTGACCCACTCAGATCTTCATCAAACTCACACAATGTGTGTCTTGGAGGTCCTGACAAAAACAGTGGTGTGGTAATTTTCGATCCACCACTTTCCAAAGCTGAGATATGGGGACCTCTTCTAGTCCATAAAATGTATAACTGTATAATTATCATATCTCAGCTTTGGGATGAGATAGGCTGACATAAATCACACCCCTGTGTAAGTCAGGGCCTCCTTAATCAACAACATGAATTTGGAAGAAATCTGAGTCGGTCAACAATTTTGTCTGAAAAAACACAAAGGGTTACCCCTTAGTAATTTTTTGGTGAAAAATGTGACCAACTCAGATCTTCATCAAACTCACACAGTGTGTCTTGGAGGTCCTGACAATAACAGTGGTGTGGTTATGTTTGCTCCACCACTTTCCAAAGCTGAGATATGGGGACCACTTCTAGTCCATAAAATGTATAACTGTAAAATTATCATATCTCAGCTTTGGGATGAGATAGGCTGACATAAATCACACCCGTGTGTAAGCCAAGACCTCCTTAATCAACAACGTGAATTTGGAAGAAATCTGAGTCGGTCAAGAATTTCATCTGAAAAAACACAAAGGGGTACCCCTTAGTATTTTTTTTGGGTGAAAAATGTGACCCACTCAGATCTTCATCAAACTCACACAATGTGTCTTGGAGGTCCTGACAAAAACAGTGGTGTGGTTATTTTCGATCCACCACTTTCCAAAGCTGAGATATGGGGACCCCATCTAGTCCATAAAATATATAACTGTATAATTATCATATCTCAGCTTTGGGATGAGATAGACTGACATAAATCACACCCCTGTGTAAGTCAGGGCCTCCTTAATCAACAACATGAATTTGGAAGAAATCTGAGTCGGTCAACAATTTTGTCTGAAAAAACACAAAGGGTTACCCCTTAGTAATTTTTTGGTGAAAAATGTGACCAACTCAGATCTTCATCAAACTCACACAGTGTGTCTTGGAGGTCCTGACAACAACAGTGGTGTGGTTATTTTTGCTCCACCACTTTCCAAAGCTGAGATATGGGGACCTCTTCTAGTCCATAAAATGTATAACTGTATAATTATCATATCTCAGCTTTGGGATGAGATAGGCTGACACAAATCACACCCCTGTGTAAGCCAGGGTCTCCTTAATCAACAACATGAATTTGGAAGAAATCTTAGTCGGTCAAGAATTTCATCTGAAAAAACACATAGGGGTACCCCTTAGTATTTTTTTGGGGTGAAAAATGTGACCCACTCAGATCTTCATCAAACTCACACAGTGTGTCTTGGAGGTCCTGACAATAACAGTGGTGTGGTCACAATTAGTTATACCAACCAACACACGATTCATCAAATGTTGAAAAGTAGCAGGAGCATTTCTAAGCCCAAAAGGAAGAACTGTATATTGTAGAAAACTATCAGGAGTTACAAAAGCAGAAATGTCAGAAGCACGCTGGGTTAATGGCACTTGCCAGTAACCTTTCAGTAAATCTAGTTTTGTAACAAATTTTGCAGATCCAACTCTATCAATACAGTCCTCCATTCTAGGAAGTGGAAAAGAATCAGGTGTAGTAATAGAATTAATTCTCCGGTAATCTGTACAAAAACGCACTGACCCGTCAGGTTTTGGCACCACTATACATGGAGAACTCCAAGAACTTGTGCTGGGAACAGCAAACCCTGTGTCCATCAAATATTCTACTTCCTTTTGCATCAAACTCCTTTTAGCTGGATTAACCCGATACGCATTTTGTTTAATGGGTCTGTGATTATCAACATCTATGTCATGATGCACAAGGGACGTCTGAGATGGAATATCTGAAAACAAAGATAAGTGACCCTGAATAAGACTTATCACATCCTCACGATCACTCTCAGATAAATGCATTAAGTGTGATGGTAAATCAGCTAAAATCTCTCAATTGGATAAACGTGCAGGCACAAAAGGTACACTACGCAATGTTAACCCATCTTCTTCAGGGTTATATACAAACGGAATAGCAGCAACAGTAGTGGGTTTTGCAGTGGGCAACACTTCACAACTTCCCACAGGACCACGACACACATAGGCCTTTAACATATTGATATGGCAGACGCGACTTTTCCTTTTCCGGTCAGGGGTTTTAACCACATAATCTGTTTCACTAAGTTTGGATTCAATTTAGTAGGGACCAGAAAATTTAGCCTGTAAGGCTGAACCAGAGATAGGGAGAAATACTAAAACTTTATCTCCAGGAAGAAATTCACGACACCTTGCTCTTTTGTCAAAACGACGTTTCATTTGAACTTGAGCAGCAGTTAATGAAGCCATAGCTATTTTACAAGCGTTATGCAGACGTTCACGAAACGCACTCACATACTCCAACACATTTTGTTTTTCTGACAACTGCTCAGCACTCAATTGCTCATGGAGCATTCTAAGTGGTCCCCGAACTGTATGTGCGAACACCAACTGTGCAGGACTAAATCCAAGAGATTCCTGAACTACCTCCCGTAAAGCAAACAAAAGAAAAGGGACTCCCTCATCCCAATCACATCCTGATTCAAAGCAGTATTTACGCAGCATAGATTTTAACGTTTGGTGAAATCGCTCCAATGCCCCTTGTGATTCTGGGTGATAGGCACTAGCTACTTGATGTTTAATTGACATCTCATTAATCACTTGAGAAAAAATCTTAGAGATGAAATTGGAACCCTGATCTGTTTGAATAACCTTGGGCAACCCAAATGTAGAGCAGAATTTCACCAAAGCCTTGACCACTGCCTTAGAGCTGATGGTGCGTAAGGGAATGGCCTCAGGATAACGAGTAGCAGAACACATTATTGTTAACAAATATTCATGTCCTGCCTTTGTCCTTGGCAATGGACACACACAATCCAAAATGATTTTCTCGAAAGGCTCCCCCATCACCGGTATTGGATGAAGGGGAGCTGACGGAATTGACTGATTAGGTTTACCTACTAGTTGGCATACATGACAAGAACGACAGAAATTTGAAACATCACTCTTGAGTCCCGGCCAAAAGAAATGTCTCAAAATACGGTCATAAGTCTTAGTAACTCCTAAATGACCAGAAAATGCATTCTCATGTGCTAGGCTCAAAACAGGACCTCTATAAGCCTCTGGAATGACAATCTGATGGATAGTGTTCCAACCCAAATCAGAGGTTCCTGTAGGTGTCCACTTTCACTTTAAAATTCCCTCACTCACATAATAAGATTTATTTAGATCCCCCTCCGGAACAGTTTTAGCAAAACACAAGGCTAAAGATGCATCACCTTGCTGAGCTTCAATCAGCTGCTTTCTCCCAATTTTTAACCCTGTCATAATCACTTCCCCAAAAATTTTTTTGTCACCACTTGCTTTTGTCTCCTTCACTACTGGTGGATCTTGAGGTGCCATAAATGTCCCTAAAAGGGGTACCTCTGGAATTTTACGAGCTTGAGCCCTTGTTACCACACAACCAGGGAACAAAGATAAAATTTTTGGATCGATGTCACCAGTTTCAGGCATCACACTCACTTCTGGCAAAGGAAACACTTTTCTTCCAGCCAAATTGTTCCCAAGAATGAGGGAGACACCTGCAACTGGCAACCTATCTCGCACAGCAACCTTTACAAGACCTTTAACTAACCCAGATTTCAAATAAATCGTGTGCAAGGGAACTTGCAGATGACCCATCTCAATACCCCGTACCAAAACAGAGAACCCACAAAACGTCTTTTCGGAGAAGGGCAACACACTTTCTAAAATAAACGACTGAGCAGCCCCTGTATCTCGTAATATTTTAACGGGATGCAAATCATGATCCTGCTCTACAATTGAAACCCATCCATTCAATAAAAAAGGCTTATAACCGTCATCCAGGCAAGGTTTGGAACTTTGCAAAGACGACAAGGCATCCGATTGTGCCAGACCCACACTTTTGAGATGCTGTTTGTTTCTTTTCTTTTGCCAGGCTTTACACTCAGCGATCAAATGACCGGGTTTACAACAAAAGAAACAAACACGTGTCTCACCATCATTATGACCCTTTTGAAACACTTTAGGTGGTACCTCACATTTTACTGGAGCAACAAACGCAGCATGTGGTAATGTGCAATCCTTTCTTACCACACGGTCAGACCGTACTGGCGATGTAAAAACAGTTTTATGAGTCAACACAAACTCATCTGCATACACCGCTGCATCTGCTAGAGAAAGAACTTTCTTCTCATTTAGATGAACCACAATATTTTCATGAACAGCATTTTTAAAATCCTCTAATAAAATGAGTTCCTGTAACTGTTCAAAACTGGTAACATTAGAGGCCACTTTTCAAATAAAGTCCACAAAATAACCACACCACTGTTTTTGTCAGGACCTCCAAGACACATTGTGTGAGTTTGATGAAGATCTGAGTTGGTCACATTTTTCACCCAAAAAAATACTAATTATTGTGTGATTATTTTCGATCCACCACTTTCCAAAGCTGAGATATGGGGACCTCTTCTAGTCCATAAATGTATAACTGTATAATTATCATATCTCAGCTTTGGGGTGAGATAGGTTGACACAAATCACACCCCTGTGTAAGTCAGGGCCTCCTTAATCAACAACATGAATTTGGAAGAAATCTGAGTCGGTCAAAAATTTCGTCTGAAAAAACACAAAGGGGTACCCCTTAGTATTTTTTTTTGGGTGAAAAATGTGACCCACTCAGATCTTCATCAAACTCACACAATGTGTGTCTTGGAGGTCCTGACAAAAACAGTGGTGTGGTAATTTTCGATCCACCACTTTCCAAAGCTGAGATATGGGGACCTCTTCTAGTCCATAAAATGTATAACTGTATAATTATCATATCTCAGCTTTGGGATGAGATAGGCTGACATAAATCACACCCCTGTGTAAGTCAGGGCCTCCTTAATCAACAACATGAATTTGGAAGAAATCTGAGTCTGTCAAAAATTTCGTCTGAAAAAACACAAAGGGTACCCCTTAGTATTTTTTTGGGTGAAAAATGTGACCAACTCAGATCTTCATCAAACTCACACAGTGTGTCTTGGAGGTCCTGACAACAACAGTGGTGTGGTTATTTTTGCTCCACCACTTTCCAAAGCTGACATATGGGGACCTCGTCTAGTCCATAAATGTATAACTGTATAATTATTATATCTCAGCTTTGGGGTGAGATAGGTTGACACAAATCACACCCCTGTGTAAGTCAGGGCCTCCTTAATCAACAACATGAATTTGGAAGAAATCTGAGTCGGTCAAAAATTTCATCTGAAAAAACACAAAGGGGTACCCCTTAGTATTTTTTTTTGGGTGAAAAATGTGACCCACTCAGATCTTCATCAAACTCACACAATGTGTGTCTTGGAGGTCCTGACAAAAACAGTGGTGTGGTAATTTTCGATCCACCACTTTCCA
The DNA here is from genome assembly GCF_029633855.1 of Hoplias malabaricus. Classification (NCBI taxonomy): domain Eukaryota; kingdom Metazoa; phylum Chordata; class Actinopteri; order Characiformes; family Erythrinidae; genus Hoplias; species Hoplias malabaricus. The sequence continues at coordinate 34,180,400 of NC_089816.1, forward strand.
AAGCTGAGATATGGGGACCTCTTCTAGTCCATAAAATGTATAACTGTATAATTATCATATCTCAGCTTTGGGATGAGATAGGCTGACATAAATCACACCCCTGTGTAAGTCAGGGCCTCCTTAATCAACAACATGAATTTGGAAGAAATCTGAGTCTGTCAAAAATTTCGTCTGAAAAAACACAAAGGGTACCCCTTAGTATTTTTTTGGGTGAAAAATGTGACCAACTCAGATCTTCATCAAACTCACACAGTGTGTCTTGGAGGTCCTGACAACAACAGTGGTGTGGTTATTTTTGCTCCACCACTTTCCAAAGCTGACATATGGGGACCTCGTCTAGTCCATAAATGTATAACTGTATAATTATTATATCTCAGCTTTGGGGTGAGATAGGTTGACACAAATCACACCCCTGTGTAAGTCAGGGCCTCCTTAATCAACAACATGAATTTGGAAGAAATCTGAGTCGGTCAAAAATTTCATCTGAAAAAACACAAAGGGGTACCCCTTAGTATTTTTTTTTGGGTGAAAAATGTGACCCACTCAGATCTTCATCAAACTCACACAATGTGTGTCTTGGAGGTCCTGACAAAAACAGTGGTGTGGTAATTTTCGATCCACCACTTTCCAAAGCTGAGATATGGGGACCTCTTCTAGTCCATAAAATGTATAACTGTATAATTATCATATCTCAGCTTTGGGATGAGATAGGCTGACATAAATCACACCCCTGTGTAAGTCAGGGCCTCCTTAATCAACAACATGAATTTGGAAGAAATCTGAGTCGGTCAAAAATTTCGTCTGAAAAAACAGAAAGAGTACCCCTTAGTATTTTTTTGGGTGAAAAATGTGACCAACTCAGATCTTCATCAAACTCACACAGTGTGTCTTGGAGGTCCTGACAACAACAGTGGTGTGGTTATTTTTGCTCCACCACTTTCCAAAGCTGACATATGGGGACCTCGTCTAGTCCATAAATGTATAACTGTATAATTATTATATCTCAGCTTTGGGGTGAGATAGGTTGACACAAATCACACCCCTGTGTAAGTCAGGGCCTCCTTAATCAACAACATGAATTTGGAAGAAATCTGAGTCGGTCAAAAATTTCATCTGAAAAAACACAAAGGGGTACCCCTTAGTATTTTTTTTTGGGTGAAAAATGTGACCCACTCAGATCTTCATCAAACTCACACAATGTGTGTCTTGGAGGTCCTGACAAAAACAGTGGTGTGGTAATTTTCGATCCACCACTTTCCAAAGCTGAGATATGGGGACCTCTTCTAGTCCATAAAATGTATAAATGTATAATTATTATATCTCAGCTTTGGGGTGAGATAGGTTGACACAAATCACACCCCTGTGTAAGTCAGGGCCTCCTTAATCAACAACATGAATTTGGAAGAAATCTGAGTCGGTCAAAAATTTCATCTGAAAAAACACAAAGGGGTACCCCTTAGTATTTTTTTGGGTGAAAAATGTGACCAACTCAGATCTTCATCAAACTCACACAGTGTGTCTTGGAGGTCCTGACAACAACAGTGGTGTGGTTATTTTTGCTCCACCACTTTCCAAAGCTGACATATGGGGACCTCGTCTAGTCCATAAATGTATAACTGTATAATTATTATATCTCAGCTTTGGGGTGAGATAGGTTGACACAAATCACACCCCTGTGTAAGTCAGGGCCTCCTTAATCAACAACATGAATTTGGAAGAAATCTGAGTCGGTCAAAAATTTCATCTGAAAAAACACAAAGGGGTACCCCTTAGTATTTTTTTTTGGGTGAAAAATGTGACCCACTCAGATCTTCATCAAACTCACACAATGTGTGTCTTGGAGGTCCTGACAAAAACAGTGGTGTGGTTATTTTCGATCCACCACTTTCCAAAGCTGAGATATGGGGACCTCTTCTAGTCCATAAAATGTATAACTGTATAATTATCATATCTCAGCTTTGGGATGAGATAGGCTGACATAAATCACACCCCTGTGTAAGTCAGGGCCTCCTTAATCAACAACATGAATTTGGAAGAAATCTGAGTCTGTCAAAAATTTCATCTGAAAAAACACAAAGGGTACCCCTTAGTATTTTTTTTGGGTGAAAAATGTGACCAACTCAGATCTTCATCAAACTCACACAGTGTGTCTTGGAGGTCCTGACAACAACAGTGGTGTGGTTATTTTTGCTCCACCACTTTCCAAAGCTGACATATGGGGACCTTGTCTAGTCCATAAAATGTATAACTGTATAATTATCATATCTCAGCTTTGGGGTGAGATAGGCTGACACAAATCGCACCCCTGTGTAAGTCAGGGCCTCCTTAATCAACAACGTGAATTTGGAGGAAATCTGAGTCGGTCAAAAATTTCATCTGAAAAAACACAAAGGGTAATATGTATTAGTATTTTTTTGGGTGAAAAATGTGACCCACTCAGATCTTCATCAAACTCACACAGTGTGTCTTGGAGGTCCTGACAACAACAGTGGTGTGCTTATTTTTGCTCCACCACTTTCCAAAGCTGAGATATCGGGACCTCTTCTAGTCCATGAAATGTATAACTGTATAATTATCATATCTCAGCTTTGGGATGAGATAGGCTGAAAATAATCACACCCCTGTGTAAGTCAGGGCCTCCTTAATCAACAACGTGAATTTGGAAGAAATCTGAGTCGGTCAAAAATTTCATCTGAAAAAACACAAAGGGGTAACCCTTAGTAATTTTTTGGGTGAAAATCGTGGCCCACTCAGATCTTCATCAAACTCACACAGTGTGTCTTGGAGGTCCTGACAAAAACAGTGGTTTGGTTGTTTTCGCTCCACCACTTTCCAAAACTGAGATATGGGGACCCCATCTAGTCCATAAAATGTATAACTGTATAATTATCATATCTCAGCTTTGGGATGAGATAGGCTGACATAAATCACACCCCTGTGTAAGTCAGGGCCTCCTTAATCAACAACATGAATTTGGAAGAAATCTGAGTCTGTCAAAAATTTCATCTGAAAAAACACAAAGGGTACCCCTTAGTATTTTTTTTGGGTGAAAAATGTGACCAACTCAGATCTTCATCAAACTCACACAGTGTGTCTTGGAGGTCCTGACAACAACAGTGGTGTGGTTATTTTTGCTCCACCACTTTCCAAAGCTGACATATGGGGACCTTGTCTAGTCCATAAAATGTATAACTGTATAATTATCATATCTCAGCTTTGGGGTGAGATAGGCTGACACAAATCGCACCCCTGTGTAAGTCAGGGCCTCCTTAATCAACAACGTGAATTTGGAGGAAATCTGAGTCGGTCAAAAATTTCATCTGAAAAAACACAAAGGGTAATTTGTATTAGTATTTTTTTGGGTGAAAAATGTGACCCACTCAGATCTTCATCAAACTCACACAGTGTGTCTTGGAGGTCCTGACAACAACAGTGGTGTGGTTATTTTTGCTCCACCACTTTCCAAAGCTGAGATATCGGGACCTCTTCTAGTCCATGAAATGTATAACTGTATAATTATCATATCTCAGCTTTGGGATGAGATAGGCTGAAAATAATCACACCCCTGTGTAAGTCAGGGCCTCCTTAATCAACAACGTGAATTTGGAAGAAATCTGAGTCGGTCAAAAATTTCATCTGAAAAAACACAAAGGGGTAACCCTTAGTAATTTTTTGGGTGAAAATCGTGACCCACTCAGATCTTCATCAAACTCACACAGTGTGTCTTGGAGGTCCTGACAAAAACAGTGGTTTGGTTGTTTTCGCTCCACCACTTTCCAAAACTGAGATATGGGGACCCCATCTAGTCCATAAAATGTATAACTGTATAATTATCATATCTCAGCTTTGGGATGAGATAGACTGAAATTAATCCCACCCCTGTGTAAGCCAGGGCCTCCTTAATCAACAACGTGAATTTGGAAGAAATCTGAGTCGGTCAAGCATTTCATCTGAAAAAACACATAGGGGTACCCCTTAGTATTTTTTTGGGTGAAAAATGTGACCCACTCAGATCTTCATCAAACTCAAACAGTGTTTCTTGGAGGCCCTGACAAAAACAGTGGTGTGGTTATTTTTGCTCCACCACTTTCCAAAGCTGAGATATGGGGACCTAAAATAGGCCATAAAATGTATAACTTTATAATTATCATATCTCAGCTTTGGGATGAGATAGACTGAAAATAATCACACGCCTGTGTAAGCCAGGGTCTCTTTACTCAACAACATGAATTTGGAAGAAATCTGAGTTGGTCAAGAATTTCATCTGAAAAAACACAAAGGGGTACCCATTAGTAACTTTTTGGGGTGAAAAATGTGACCTCCTCAGACCTTTGTCAAACCCACACAATGTGTCTTGGAGGTCCTGACGAAAACAGTGGTGTGGTTATTTTCGCTCTACCAATTCCCAAAGCTGAGATATGGGGAACTCTTCTAGTCCATAAAATGTATAACTGCATATATCAAGATGGGAATCCTATTTCCGGTGAAGCTGGGTAAACACATGAGTAGAGGGGTGTGATCAGAAAAGCCTGCTCAGTCCAATATTTCCTACATTGAATTTGCCTCATTTAAGAAGGTATAATAGGTGAGACATAGGGATGTCAGAGGAAGCCTCACCATTGCAATATATTTAACACCAATAAACCTAATGAGAAAAAATCCCAGTTAGGTCAGTTCTCATATCTCAGCTTTGGGATGAGATAGGCTGAAAATAATCACACCCCTGTGTAAGTCAGGGCCTTCTTAATCAACAACGTGAATTTGGAGGATATCTGAGTCGGTCAAAAATTTAGTATATTTTGGGTAAAAAATGTTACGTCCTCTGATCTTTGTCAAACCCACACAGTGTGTCATGGAGGTCCTGACAAAAACAGTGGTGTTGTTATTTTCGCTCTATCAAATCTCAAAGCTGCATATATCAAGATGGGAATCCTATTTCTAGTGAAGCTAGGTATACACATGACTAGAGGGGTGTGATCAGAAAAGCCTGCTCAGTCCAATATATCCTACATTGAATTTGTATTTGGCCAGGGGCTCTCAGTTCTAATAAATTATTATTCATATTCAAATATTTATTTCCACCTTAGTTGTCAGTTAATGAGTTTTCTGTTCCATTACAAAGCGATTAGGTAAGGCTAAAGATTTTGAAAAACAGGTCTCATTATTGAATTACTTTTTATTTTAAAGCACAGACTATACACATTTAATCCACACATACTCATCTGTCCTTTACCTAGAAAGCGGAGAAAGAAACCAACTGTTGAAAGTGGGCATGGTAAAATAAGTTGAATAACCAAATAAGTAGTAAATGTGATTGATTCTTTGTTATTTTTACTTTATTTCATGTGAAAGTAAAGAATCTAATAACTTGTTTTACACTTTGTTGAAAACATCATTTTATGGGTCTCACACGTGGGGGTGGTTTTGTTTAATGCCCTGGGGTCAATGAAAAAATTTTGATTGACTTTTACACACACACACAAAAAATATAATCCCTTAGGAATAGAAATATGAAGAGGGTCATATGACACGTGACCCATGTCCAACAACCTTTCTGATGACCGCTCAGTCCTGCTTCGCTTGGGAAAACTTTGATACTTTTGATAAATCATGAACGTCAAAGTGAACAACTCTAATAACACACAGATGGCTTTTCTTGCAGTCTCCGGTGGAGCGTTTGAGGAGATTTTAGATGTATGTATTAGAATTGGTGTGTATGGAGGACAGCCAACACTTCTACAGGCAATTACACCCTGCCCAGGTCTCTCCTGTGAGGGGTAATCGATTTGCCCACACACTGCGGTCACTCTGGCCCGCGGGATCTCTTTTACATTAGACTAATGACTGGGAAAGTTGTATTTGTACACTGAAGCCACCCTTTCCCACTGGACTGTAAAATGTGTTGCGCAGCTGAATGCAAATAGCTACCAACTTCTTCTTTACTCTCACAGTGGAAACATTGGCACTTCATATTCCTGCTTTTATTGTTTTTTCATCGCAAACTGGAATGGGTTCAGACACTGAAGCCTGTTTTATTAAGGATTTAATTATGTATGTCCTGTTTTATCCAGCCTGGGCTGCAGGATCCAGCAAAAAATTCTTTATCCAGTGCAAGACTGGACATACATTATATGTCTAAATACAGTTTAAATACAGACGCAAACCGTATTTAGACATAAATACAGTGTAGTGGAACCCCATCCTGTTAAAAATAACAGGGAAAACTGCCATCTTCTGTCTGAATGGATGGGAACACATTGTTTCCTGTAGCACTGTCAGGTAGCGCTGAGCATTTCAGGTCTGGTCGAGGCTGTGACAAACAACAGTTTCTGTGTGGATAACTTTAGAAGCACAACAGTTATTGCTATATTAGACAAGTATATTCTTTGATATGCTACATGACCCTATTCCCATTGGAAAAACATACCCTTGATCCAATATGGTGGCTTTAATATGGTGGACATAGCCATGTTCAGGACATTGCCTAAAAGATAGGCCCCTCACCATTTAATCACTGGGGTATTCAGATGTCATTCTTCCTTTTGTTTCTAAAATATAACTGTGTTCTGCATTTTTTGACTCAACCTGTATTTGTGGGATGCTTTCCAGTAGCTGCACTCAAGCTTGAGATCACCATATTCAATGCCAAGTGTCAGGTAGTGGGGAATAAAGCCTTAATCCATTGGGCTGAATAGCAGCGGATCAGTGTCCTCTGGAGTGATGAACCTTCACTCAGTACCTTAGGCGTTAGTGGGCGTGGTGTTTTCCATCCAAACCTGAAATCCTGACTAAAGTTTTCATGACTGAATGCCAAAATTCCTCACAGAACTCTTCTAAGAGTCTAAGTCTAAGACATTTCCACAAGACTAGAGGATTCCTGGGTGTGTTCACATCGAGGCAGACATAACCTGGGAAGTGAACACCACAGATCCGATGAAGAAGGCACAGCAGAGATTCTACTTTCTGATGGTCCTCAGGAAGAATAAAATAACTCAGAGACTGCTGGTGTCCTACTTCCGTAGAGAGCGTCCATAGAGAGCGTCCTCACCTACAGACTTTGTGTCTGGTTCTCTAGCTGCACTATAGCATATGAAACAGAGCTAAAATGATTGTCAAATCTGCTGACAAAATCATCTGATGCTCTCTTCCCACTCTGAAGGACCTACAAAATTCCTGCTGCCTCCAAAGAGTCCATAATCATCATTAATGGGTCTGTGCAATTTTATTGACGAATGAAGCTTTTCCCTTGTGTCTTGTTATTGTGCCTCAGTTTTGAATTTTTATTCCTTATTTATTTATAGATTTATTATTTCTTAAATTTTATTGCTCTTTGCACTGTGGGTTTATTGCTCTTTGCACACCTGAGTTTCATGCATATGTTACAATGACAATAAATAAATTGTATTAATTTCTATCCTAATTCAGTAATTGCTGCATCATGGAAGGTTGAAATACACACTTCAATTTTAGAAAAAGTGAGACTGGATGGTATGTTCCAACTACAGGGGGATCACACTGCTCAGCCTCCTCTGCAAAATCTATGCAGTGGTACTGGGGAAGAGACTCCGGCTTATGGAAAAATGGAGATTCTGTCCTGGTCATGGAACACTGGACCAGCCCCTCACCCTCTCTAGGATCCTGGAGAGAGCATTAGAGTTTGCTCAACCAGTCCACATGTACATTGTGGATCTGGAGAAGGTATTCAACACTATTCTTCAGGGTATTAAGCATAGCTGGCAGTAAGTCCGCCTCAGAGTTTCCAGTTGGAGTTGGGCTCAGTCAGGACTGCCCTATGTCACCAATCCTGTTCATTATACTATGTGCACAATTTCTCAGCATGGCAAAGTGGTGGAAGGTGTCCTGTTTGGTGACCAGTATTCCATGTCAGCTTTTTGCAGATGGTGTGGTCCCATGAGCCGGGAGCTCCAGTTTTCAGCTGTGTTTGTCAGTATTTCAGTACAGTAACTGTAGGTAATAACAAACTGCTGCAGCTGGTGTGCATCAGTATTTCAGTGCACAATAAATACAGCTCACAGACAGTGAGACAGTACAGAGCAGTGTTTAAATTTTGCTGTTCTCCATCAGAGACAGGAGGACAAAGGGAGGTGCTGAGAGGCACACTGTGTTTGTATTCTATCAGCAGAGAGAGCCTGAGAAAACCCTGCAAAACAGCAGCTGTAAATAAGTAATGGCAACTTGCAGGCGATGGGGTTATAAATGTTTAAGTGGTCAAACCCAGCAGGAGAAGGAGTCGGGGTGGGGGTAGATACTGGTCTGTGGAGGAGGGTTTTCAGCTTCTAAAGCAATGTAGACAAGCACCTACCATCATGGTCATGCGCAACCAATAAAAACACTGAACACGTCAACGCAGAAAAGGCTCTTTAATGTTGAAGTCATCACTTACTTCTGAAGAGTAACTGACAAATGAAGAAGGAGGGTGTTTCTAATAAACTGGCCAGTGGGTGTCAGTAGAAAGGGGGTGTTTCTGATAAAGTGGCCAGTGAGTTTCAGTAGAGGGAGGGTGTTTCTGATAAAGTGGCCAGTGAGTGTCAGTAGAGGGGGGGGGTGTTTCTGATTTCTGATCCCTTATTATTAAATTAATTTAAACCAAATTAACTTAAACCAGAACTGAACTTGGTGCATTTGTTTGGAAAAATATACCTAGCTCCATTTGAGTCCACACTTTCTGAGGCACATGATTTGTATTCAGTCACCAGGGTGACAGCGAGTGAGCTGCATTGGAAATAAGCTCTCTCTCTCTCTCTCTCTCTCTCTCTCTCTCTCTCTCTCTCTCTCTCTCTCTCTCTCTCTCAGACACACACACACACACATCACCCCAAAACCTAGTTGTGTGAGATAATGACCTTCTCTCAAAGCCAGTTTCACACACATACATCACACACATGAAAAGAACCCACTTCACACACACTGCTCCAAAATATTCACTCACTGTTTCTCTTCTTCTCATTTTTCTATAATATAGCTTCCAATTCTTCTTTCTTTAATAATAATAATAATAATAATGCACAAGTTAAAAATAATAATAATAATAAATAGATGTGTCAAACTGTAACCACTTATCCAGTTCAGAATCACTGGGCGCAGTGCTTGAACAAACTCTAGAGGGGGCGCCAGTCCTTATCAGGGCTACACACACTCACACATTATATTATATATATACATGAAGTGGAACATGAAATGGAATCAGAAGACAGTGGTTGTTTCTTAATTTGCATTCTTGTCTGTACTTGTGTTCTTGTGTTCTTGTCTGTACTTCTGTTCTCATGTTCAATTACAGAATGACCACTGCGTCCTCCCATCCTCAGGAGTTTGTACTCGCAAGTCGAGCTTGCCAAGTTCATTCTACAAATTCTACGTACTTTGTATTGAGAAACAGACTGTAACTTTGGTGGAACACACTGTGTTTAGCCAATCAGAAAAGAGCAGACTTCAACCCCTCTGCTTCTACTTCTGATTCTGGGTCTGGTTTGTGTGCACCAGATTGTTTTCTTGTTTTGATATTTTCTGTTTACACCTTTGCTGCTGAACAGATTTAAAGTAATTCCTGTCTAATCTCGAGCAGATTGGATAAAACTAATCAACAGAAGATCAGAGCTTTATTACCTGCATTTGATAGCCTTTAGTGTCCAGACTGTAATTGATTGCATTCTGTTTGATGTTTGGACAGTAGTGCGGCTGAGTTTAGAGGTTCAGAGCCACCTTAAGAAGCTACTGTAGACAAATTGTGGATTATTGACTGAATCCATTCAAAAACTGATGATGAAAACAGCTCCGATCAGAACCTCTGGCTTTGATCTGATCACACTTGAGATAACATCAAAGAAAGAGCAAGAGCTTAAAACACTTAGAGAAGAGAGAAAGTGAAGAGTGAAAAAGGAGAGAAACACACAGAACAGAGGTGAAAAGAAGTAGAGAGTATGAGAAAATAAGAGAAAAATGTGAAGACAATTAGAGAAGGAAGGAGAAAAGAAGGAGAGAAAAGGAGAAAAGATGAAAGATGATAGCAGAAAAGAGAAGGGAAGAGATTGGTGAGGAGCTGAAGTGGAGCGAAGAGAAGAGAAAATGGAAAAAAACAAAGGTAAACTAATGGAAATGGAAAAAACAATAAAAACACAACAGGAACAAAAGGCAGAGACAATAGGAATAAAAAGGACAGATGAGAAAGAACAGAAAATAAAAGATACAACGAAAGAGAAAATAAAATCAGTATTCAGCAAATTAAAAGATCCTGCTCTTTTAATAATAACTGTAAGAGTTCATCTTAACTGCAGGCAGTGGAATATTTATGTGTTAAGGAAATAATAATGTATTATTAATCATTTTTAATAATTAATGATCCGAGTAATTTCTTTAAATATCAGGGAATGCTTCAATGGGGATGAGAATGTTTACAAAGAGTCCAAATGTTTTTGTGCCATCAGGAGAGAGGGTGTATCTTCGAACACAATAATGGTGTGTTCCCAAATTTCAGTCCAGTACCATTTCAAGCTAAATATCTTCAGAGTGATTTCTCAGCGTGGAACTGGGTTCCAATGTTCTGCTTAACACTGTCTTGTCCTGCAAACCCAGACAATGAGGAACAGTTGAAGGCAAACCAGAAGCTTCAGTGCTGCTGTTCGGTGATTATTGTTAATATTAGTGTTGCTTGGGAAATCACCTGACCACAACACCATCCAGATGCTCTTCACACTTTCACAGTTTGGCTGTTTGAATCGGAAACAGACACAGGTAAGTTTGTATTCACTGTTTGAATTACCACAGAAACTCATTTGTAACTCGAGCTGTTAAATTTTGTAGCACTGTCTCTAACGTAGTTAGCCGTTTCTTTAATCTGGAGCAACTCTGTTCATGATTTTTAAGCGTTTGGAGTCTCTCCGTTGTCTAAAAACCTCCAGATGGCGTTTCTCTGCCCGTGAGCAGAGAGAGAGAAAGCCTAGCACCGGACCCAGACACTTTGCTTTTTTACCCATTTACAGACACTGGGGCTTCGTAAATACACTAGAGAGGTTTCCAGAGCAGCACATGGAGAGGAGAACATCTTCAGAGATTTTTAAACAATGATTTTTGATTCAAAATGTGAACATCTCTTTTAGTCAAAGTCAAAGTCAAAGTGAACTTAATTGTCATTTCGACAACACACAGCAGTTCACTGTTGTGAGATTACGGTTCTCTAAACTCCAATGTGGGCGGCACGGTGGCGCAGCAGGTAGTGTCACAGTCACACAGCTCCAGGGACCTGGATGTTGTGGGTTTCATTCCCGCTCCCGGTAACTGTCTGTGAGGAGTTGGTGTGTTCTACCCGTGTCCGTGTGGGTTTCCTCCCACAGTCCAGAAACACACGTTGGTAGGTGGATTGGCGACTCAAAAGTGTCCGTAGGTGTGAGTGTGTGAGTTAATGTGTGTGTGTCTGTGTTGCCCTGTGAAGGACTGGTGCCCCCTCCAGGGTGTATTCCCGCCTTGCGCCCAATGATTCCTGGTAGGCTCTGGACCCACCAAAATAAGACAAAACTAAGACAATTTAATAGACATATTCACATTCAACTATAGACAATACAACATACAACTACACAGAATAAGGCACTATAACTATGAAATTAAATAGTTCTCATATGAAATTAAGTGAATAGTTTTGCTTCTTGATGATGCTGCCATTGGTACCTACAGTATCTTTTCTTCTGTGATCCAGAAGTAATCAACCAACCTCAGTCCCAGACCTTCATGTGGATGCCATCAAATCCCTAAAAAATGTTCCGATCACAATCTCAGAGGAGTAGAACCTCTTACTGGAGCAATGGGTTAGAAAAACCAGTAGGTATCTTTGGGTTCAGAAAAAAAAAATTGAATAAGCAGGTGGCCTCATGGGGAAAGTGTTTCAAAGATGGGTGAGGAATCTTTGGTGGCAGTGGTACTTTCGCGGACTGACCTCCTTTCCCGTCTTTCTCCAGAGAGATTCGTTTAGCTGGTCCCTCTTTGGTACCATCAAGGACGATTCTGACATTGGTGAGGACTAATGAGACAAAGGAGAGAGAAGGACATATCACAGGGAAAAGGACTTCCTCTGGTGGTTAATTGGAGTTGGCTAAATCTCAGGTGAATTCCTTGGTGCTGATTCATCTAAAGCGTTGAATGCTCAAGGACCCGACAGAGCACGATTAGCGTGACGCACTTCTTTCATTCACTGCACCTTCTGCCTCTTCTTTTATCCTCTCCTCTGTTAATGTGGATGGTATGAGCAGTAATGCCTCTAAAGACAAAATCTGAATAAACATTAGGGATTATTTGGGCTGTGAGAATTTCTGCTAACCACAATCACTGTTTTTGTCAAGTCATGCTAGGTATGTGCTAAAACACGTCGCTCTGAACTCAGAATAACACGGAAATTACATTTACTTCATAGGCACCAGTTAGAAACCTCACTGGCCACGTTATCAGAAACACCCCCCCCCCCCTCTACTGACACTCACTGGCCACTTTATCAGAAACACTCCCCCACCTCTACTGACACTCACTGGCCACTTTATCAGAAACACTCCCCCACCTCTACTGACACTCACTGGCCACTTTATCAGAAACACCACCCTTCTACTGACACTCACTGGCCACTTTATAAGAAACACCCCCCCCTCTACTGACACTCACTGGCCACTTTATCAGAAACACCCCCCTCTACTGACACTCAGTGGCCACTTTATCAGAAACACCCCCCCTCTACTGACACTCACTGGCCACTTTATCAGAAACACCCCCCCCCTCTCTACTGACACACACTGGCCACTTTATCAGAAACACTCCCCCACCTCTACTGACACTCACTGGCCACTTTATCAGAAACACCACCCTTCTACTGACACTCACTGGCCACTTTATCAGAAACACCCCCCTTCTACTGACACTCACTGGCCACTTTATCAGAAACACCCCCCTTCTACTGGCACTCACTGGCCACTTTATCAGAAACACCACCCTTCTACTGACACTCACTGGCCACTTTATCAGAAACACCACCCTTCTACTGACACTCACTGGCCACTTTATCAGAAACACCCCCCTTCTACTGACACTCACTGGCCACTTTATCAGAAACACCCCCCTCTACTGACACTCACTGGCCACTTTATCAGAAACACTCCCCCACCTCTACTGACACTCACTGGCCACTTTATCAGAAACACCCCCCTTCTACTGACACTCACTGGCCACTTTATCAGAAACACCCCCCTCTCTACTGACTCACACTGGCCACTTTATCAGAAAAACCCCCCTTCTACTGACACTCACTGGCCACTTTATCAGAAACACCCCCTTCTACTGACACTCACTGGCCACTTTATCAGAAACACCCCCCCTCTACCGACACTCACTGGCCATTTTATCAGAAACACCCCCCCCCTCTACTGACACTCACTGGCCACTTTATCAGAAACACCCCCCTCTACTGACACTCAGTGGCCACTTTATCAGAAACACCCCCCCCCTTCTACTGACACTCACTGGCCACTTTATCAGAAACACCCCCCCTCTACTGACACTCACTGGCCACTTTATCAGAAACATCCCCTTCTACTGACGCTCACTGGCCACTTTATCAGAATTGCCCCCCCCCCCCACTGACACTCAGTGGCCACTTTATCAGAAACACCCCCCCCTCTACTGACACTCACTGGCCACTTTATCAGAAACACCTCCCTCTACTGACACTCAGTGGCCACTTTATCAGAAACACCCCCCCTCTACTGACACTCACTGGCCACTTTATCAGAAACACTGATTGGTTCTGAGGCTGTTTTTTTCCTGGGTTGTTTTATTACTGGGATAATGAGACAAATGTAGCTGAGATGTTATAGACACTCATGTCCAGCCAGGTTTTTGAGGTTAATAAAATACGGAGAGTGTGTGCCGCAGGCATTCTGCATTAAACTGAAGCACGTTATGTGAAGGGTCTCGGTGCATTCACAGAGTAAAGTTAATGATGATGGAGCCCAACACTGGTGCAGCAGTGCTACAGGTAACAGCACTATAACTCATTACTGCCACCTCTTACTGAAAATAAAGCTCTGCTCCCTCTGCTTTATTATCTCTGAAATGGCACATCAGCAAAATAATCAGAAGCATCAGCTTTTCTGAAAGCCTTGACATTAAGACTGTTACTGAGAAGTGAGGATGGTCTCATCTGAGCTGCTAATATCATACTAGAAAATAATAAGTAGGCAGAGGTCACTCAGAGCTGGGTTTATGGCCATACATTAAGTACATTTAGAATAAAAATGTTTTCTTTACCTCTATGAAACACTGCATCAGTGCAGTGAGGCCCTGGGCTGGACATGCTCTTCCTCTACAAAAAGAAAATGGATTCACTCGCACACCTCTCTATCTCCAAAATCTCTATGTCCACTTTCAGGGAGGATTCATTGTTAAAGGTGAGTTGTATTTTTCATAAAAGGTACATCAGGGATTCTATTTAACACATTTTAAAGGAACACTATGTTGTATTTCTTCCGTAAAAATGACAACTTCTAAACGATTGTGATGCTCCATGGAGCTGTAATAGGGAGAATACAGGGAGAATAGAGCCTCTGTTGCGGCTACGTGGGATCCTCTGCTGGTTTACTGCACTAAGCGACTTCTGAATCACAGGGCGGAGGACCCTCGCGAGTAACGTGTAACGTAGCGGGGTGGGGGCAACAGATAATTGGAGAGAAAATTTAACAGAGTGCTGTTACTGCTCTATAAATGCCTTCATGGTGTAGGACCAGTGTATTTATCAGATCTGCTACAGAGTTATGAGCCGAGCAGAGCTCTCAGATCTTTAGGAACTAGTCTTATTCCTGACTCAGGTGAAAACTAAACATGGAGAAGAAGTGTTTACTTCACTCATACATTAGTGGCCACATGATGCCAGCTTTAAAATACAGTTTGACCCGTTCTTTCACTTACTGTTTCTCTGGGATGAAAGCATTGTGTGTGTGTGTGTGTGTGTCCTGCTGTTACTCATTGTCTAATCTTTAAAGCCACTCTGGCCTTATCCTCTCATCTCCTGCAGCTGCTGGACCATATCACTGTCACTGAGGCCACACAGGACGTCTACACTTCTGCCTGCCCTCATCTCTTTCACCCATCTCTCTTTTCCCCTCATCTTTTTCTCCCCCCTGAACCTCACCCATGTCTTTCCCGTCTCTCCTGTTTTTCGCCACTATTCTTTTTTTTTGCCTATTTCTCATCCTCCTGCCTTTCTTGTGTCCATATTTTCATCTCTTTTTCCTTTGCCACTTCTTTTATCCTTTATCTTTCTCCCATATTTGTATTCATTTTATCTTCTCTGCTCCTTCATTTTCCTCTTCTGTCTCCTTGTGTTTCTCTCTGTATATCATTTCTTTATTTCTCTCCCTTTTTAAATTTTTTTTAAAATAGTGTGGCAAGCAACTGTTTTTTTTTTTTATTAACACAGTTCCCTGGGTTTGTGAAATTCTCCACAATTGTGAGTGTGTGAGTGACTGGGAGAGTGTGTATAACTGTCCTCAGGCATGAGTGTGTGAGAAACTGACACTGAAGAAGACAGGATCATCCTTCTGCCTACGTTAGTATCCACTGCTTCCTCTAAAATGGTTGCGTCATTTAAACTTTGCTCAATTACATTCAATCCTTATCCAAATCATTAACATTTGATAAACATGAAAACCATGGCACAAACAACAGGACACACAGCGAGAGGCAAAAATTCAACAGGCACCCGGTAGCCCTCCAAGCTTGGGATTGTTCCTCTGGAGCCCTTTAGACTTCAGGTTATAGGCAATTTAGTTTGTCTTGGCAACCCAGCTCTGCTCCATAGCCCTGAGAAAAGCTGCATCCGTGTGAATCAGGGGATTACTGTCAGGAAAAACTGTGAAAGTGCTCTCCCCTACATTTACAGCCTCTCAGCTCAGCTGAAGGAAACTGTCCAGTGAGTGAAGACCTGTGGCCAACAATGATGAAAAAATGCTCCCATAAACGGTTCTGTGTGTAGATGGAGTTACATAGTAAATGTTCAATTAAAAAAAAAAAACTATCACTGTGGTGTGCTGGAGGAAACCCACACAGACACAGGGAGAACACACCACAGTCCTCACAGACAGTCACCCGGAGGAAACCCACGCAGACACAGGAAGAACACACCACACTCCTCACAGACAGTCACCCGGAGGAAACCCATGCAGACACAGAGCGAACACACCACACTCCTCACAGACAGTCACCCGGAGGAATCCCACGCAGACACAGGGAGAACACACCACACTCCTCACACACCGTCACCTGGAGTAAACCCATGCAGACACAGGGAGAACACACCACACTCCTCACAGACCGTCACCTGGAGGAAACCCATGCAGACACAGGGAGAACACACCACACTCCTCACAGACAGTCACCCGGAGGAAACCCACGCAGACACAGGGAGAAGACACCTCATTCCTCACAGACAGTCACCCGGAGGAAACCCATGCAGACACAGGGAGAACACACCACACTCCTCACAGACAGTCACCCAGAGCAGGACTCGAACCCACAACCTCCAGGACCCTGTATTCTGTAAATTTGTTAGTGTAGATATAAATAAATATTATTTTATTTACAGTATTTTGTAAGAGTACAAATATCACCTCCTCCTTTTGGGGAAGAGAATTTAATGATGCTTTAAGGAACACAACAACACTTTAAAACCACTGCTGTACCTTTAAAGATTTACAGTTTGTACCTTTAGTGACAATAATGTAGACAGTATCTTACTCTCTGAGAGTGTAGTAAAATTTTATGAACCTATGATTACACTTGAGCATCCAATTTACTGGGTTATCTTTCCTGCTTGGTGTAGAAGTGTCGACAAGATGGCTATTCAGGGAGAGCACCTAGTTTTTCAAGAGCTGTATTACAATCACATTGTCTTACTGTACAGTCTTTGCAAAGCTTGCTGACGTTTCAGGATTTCTGTAGAGATCTTATCTACACCCTGTGTTACAGAGTTTGTGTTTGTGACACTTTACCCTCAGGCCAAGCTTCCATATCTATGTGAGCAGCTACTTGAAGTGAGACAGGTGACTAGCACCATTCAGTTTGTTGCCTAGAAATGGCATCACACTATGGAACGTCACAGGGGCTTCACAAAGCCCAAAAGGCATCCAGTCTAGCTCATAAACAACTACAGGTGTAAATAAAGCATTTTCTATACATTGTGAAGGTTTGCATCAACTTAGCAGTAGAGACTGATAGGCTTTAGGGCAGTGGTGGGCAAACTACAGCCTGTTAGGCCGTTTTATCCAGCTATCTGAGTATTTACAAAATTGTCCTAAAGCATTAATTTCACCTTTTTCCTGCAATGTCCTGCATTCAAGAGTCCACTAGATGGCACGCTGAAGCCGAGTCTATTAGGTCATTGCCATTGAGTGCTATTACCCAAACCGAAACAAAGATAAAAATAAAGAAACACGTTACAAAATCACATTCACCCATAAACGGTCACATAATAACCCCCACCCCCACTGTTTTATATTGTTTCCCGTTTGTGCTCCCCTTGTCATGTGATGTTCTCGCCCTCATGTTCTTACTGCTCATGTGATACCCTTTCATTGTGTTTCTAGTGTCACGTGTCTTGATTAGCTGACAGATGATTCTTGTTTGATGTGTCTTTTTAAAGCCCTAGTTGTGTCTAGTGTCTACCCATGTCTCATATTTTGTTATTTAGCTCATTGTTATGCCTCCTAGCTCTCTGTCTTAGTTTGTCTTATTTGCTCTCTCTCTCTCACTGTCTCTTGTTCTTTGTTTTCCTCCGTTTAAAAATTCATCATTGTCTTTTAAGTCAGTTTTGTTTCTCTTCTACTTTTTGGTTTCTTACTGGCCTTTGTTAGTGTCTTATATTTAATGAATGACTCATCTCCTGCATCAACCTCCATCTTTGGTCATTGTCCCTTGACCTAACCCTTACATTACACATGAACCTAATTCCCACAATTTGCAGAATGACATCATAAACCACGAAGGTGTTAACTTACAAATATGATCTTGTCACAGTAGGTACCACTGGCCCTAAAATAAACCAAGGCCCCCTGGACTTCAAGGAGCTCCTGAAACTCTGAAATTTAAAGGGTATGTTTTCCCACTTTACTTCAGTGGAACACAGTTCTGGTTTGGTCAAACCGCCACAAGCCGCAGCGTTCTCCCTCTGTCTAAACAGCCCTGTTCAGAATCTCTGGTTTTTAGCCATTTTTGTTTGGTTCTTTTACTTCTCCGTTTTTACTCAGTGCTCTTATTTCTCCATGCTTGTTGAGTCTGTTTTGCTGCGTTTAACCTTGTCTTTGCACTCTCACTTAAATGCGGGTCCAGTGATGTGATTGGACAAACTCAGAAGGGGGGGGGGGGGGCAAATATAATATATATATATATATATATATATATATATATATATATATATATATATATATATATCTGCACTTTGACGTCAGAAGCGGAGCAGAATCAGAACGACTTGTGTTATTTTGTATTTTCTGACTTAGGCAGCACACAGAAAATGGGGGGGGGGGGGGGGTCTTGTTTCACGGTGTGGGAGTTGGTGGGCTCCAGATTCTCACACTAATGTAAACATCAGTGGTATTAGGCTTCAGCACTGGCCACCCCAGTGCTGTGATTGGACAGACTCAGATGAGGGAGCGGGGCCATATTAAAGTCTCTACACTTCCTGTATTATGACTTGACTTGACTCTGACTTGCCCTGCACTATTACCCAAACTTGTGGTAGTTTCTTAAGATTTAAACAGATTCCTAAGTAATTCCAAGAAGTCCTTTGACTTCTATTACCATGACTCATAATTTGACTTGGACATACTACAGAGGCATGAAAATAAACCCAGAGCTTGCACTACTGTGACTCTGTGATTCTGGCTCACAACAAAGATACTTAAAACTAAACTCAAAGTGAGAGGATACAGTGATGTAAGAGTTCAGTTGGACAAGCCCAACACTGACCCAAGACTAAACTTAAGCCTCCATAACAGCAATTTGAGACCTGACTCTGGTGCAAACATCTGATAAGTCATTGCTAGGGTCATGAGGATTAAAGCTTATACTTCACACCATTTTGATCTGTTTTCATACATTTTGTTAAAAGTAAAATGGATTACTGACATGCTCATCCACAGCAAGTCCATATCCAAGTCCCTCACTCTCTTCTGGCCCAGCTTTTGGCTCCCATCCTTTTCCCTATTGCTCCTCTGTCTCTTTCCTTCTCTCCACTGCTCTTATGCACTTCCTCTGTGTTCTTTTCTGCAATGTCCTTTACTCTTTGGAGCCCTGTCCACACAGATACATTTATTTAAAAAAAAAAAAGCTTAGGTTTTTGTCTGCGTTTTGGCCTTCCATCCACATGAAAACTTCGTTTTATGTCACCAAAAGCGGAGGTTTTTGGGAAACACTCTTTAAGGTGGAGGTTTTGAAAAAACAGTTGTCTCTGTTCTCGTGTGGACACTGATGTCACACAATGTGTCTTTCTGTGTCTGAAACTCACACAGCTCCTCACTCCCTCTACAGTAAACTACACCAGTCATAAACTACACTGTACACACACAGCTCCTCACTCCCTCTACAGTGAACTACATCAATCATAAACTACACTGTACACACACAGCTCCTCACTCCCTCTACAGTGAACTACATCAGTCATAAACTACACTGTACACACACAGCTCCTCACTCCCTCTACAGTGAACAATATCAGTCACAAACTACACTTAACACACACAGCTCCTCGCTCCCTCTACAGTGAACTACATCAATCATAAACTACACTGTACACACACAGCTCCTCACTCCCTCTACAGTGAACTTCATCAGTCATAAACTACACTGTACACACACAGCTCCTCACTCCCTCTACAGTGAACTACATCAATCATAAACTACACTGTACACACACAGCTCCTCACTCCCTCTACAGTGAACTACATCAGTCATAAACTACACTGTACACACACAGCTCCTCACTCCCTCTACAGTGAACTACATCAGTCACAAACTACACTGTACACACACAGCTCCTCACTCCCTCTACAGTGAACAATATCAGTCACAAACTACACTGTACACACACAGCTCCTCGCTCCCTCTACAGTGAACTACATCAATCATAAACTACACTGTACACACACAGCTCCTCGCACCCTCTACAGTGAACTACATCAGTCATAAACTACACTGTACACACACAGCTCCTCACTCCCTCTACAGTGAACTACATCAGTCATAAACTACACTGTATACACACAGCTCCTCACTCCCTCTACAGTGAACTACATCAGTCATAAACTACACTGTACACACACAGCTCCTCGCTCCCTCTACAGTGAACTACATCAGTCACAAACTACATTGTACGCACACAGCTCCTCACTCCCTCTACAGTGAACTACATCAGTCACAAACTACACTGTACACACACAGCTCCTCACTCCCTCTACAGTGAACTACATCAGTCACAAACTACACTGTTCACACACAGCTCCTCACTCCCTCTACAGTGAACTACATCAGTCATAAACTACACTGTACACACACAGCTCCTCACTCCCTCTACAGTGAACTACATCAGTCATAAACTACACTGTATACACACAGCTCCTCACTCCCTCTACAGTGAACTACATCAGTCATAAACTACACTGTACACACACAGCTCCTCGCTCCCTCTACAGTGAACTACATCAGTCACAAACTACATTGTACGCACACAGCTCCTCACTCCCTCTACAGTGAACTACATCAGTCACAAACTACATTGTACACACACAGCTCCTCGCTCCCTCTACAGTGAAGTACATCAGTCACAAACTACACTGTACACACACAGCTCCTCTCTCCCTCTACAGTGAACTACATCAGTCACAAACTACACTGTACACACACAGCTCCTCGCTCCCTCTACAGTGAACTACATCAGTCACAAACTACACTGTACACACACAGCTCCTCGCTCCCTCTACAGTGAACTACATCAGTCATACACTACACTGTACACACACAGCTCCTCACTCCCTCTACAGTGAAGTACATCAGTCACAAACTACACTGTACACACACAGCTCCTCGCTCCCTCTACAGTGAACTACATCAGTCACAAACTACACTGTACACACACAGCTCCTCGCTCCCTCTACAGTGAACTACATCAGTCATACACTACACTGTACACACACAGCTCCTCACTCCCTCTACAGTGAACTACATCAGTCACAAACTACACTGTACACACACAGCTCCTCACTCCCTCTACAGTGAACCACATCAGTCATAAACTACACTGTACACACACAGACAGCACTAGAGTTCAGATTCACACAGATGAATAAATAGAAATGATGTGTGTTAGAAATATTTAATGCATTACTATGATCTAGATTCAGTCATTTTATGAGTGTGCACTACAGAGGGAGTATGACGTGATTTGAGATTAAAACACATTGCTTCCCCTCATGCGTCATGGTGTTTTGATATTCATTTTTAAGTGGTAGTATGGCCCCCTACTGGACTGGCAATGATAATACAATCGATTTTCAATTTTTTTCAAAAACTGACACTGGAAAGTCAATGTAGATGGGGCCCGGAGCTCCCTCACTTTCTCTTCATCTCTCCCTGATAATCTCTAGACTAAAGGTGACGAATAAAGTTTTCTTACTATCTCTGCTTTCACTTCCTCATGTCTTTATTTAAGGGACATGGTCAAAATGTAAACATGTTCATTCAAATAAAATCTTGTCAGTTTTCAATTAAAACGATGAGTTGCATAAAAGGCACTTAAATCTCTCGCATTTCCATCACATCTTGCCCCTGGGTTTCTTTCCCGTCTCTTTACTTCCTCACATCTCTCATCTGTCGCTTTCCCCTGTATATTTCTTCCCTCCATCTCACCCCCAATTCTCTCTTGTCTTTAGGTTCCTTTTCTACCTTTCGTTCTTGTCTCTCTCCATCTTTCTCACTCTCCTGAGGGTTTATACAGCATGTTCTTTCCCTTGAACATGAAACATGAAGTTTCCTCACTCTACAGAAGTGCAAGAGACTCCCTGAAGTGCCAATTCTTGTAGAGCTGTAGTCGGAGTGAATCTATTTCTGCTGTCTCATCATCATCATCAAGTGAGCCCACGATGTTCAATGTTGTCTCAGTGAGAACAGGTGAATGTCTGCCATTTCGCCATCATTGATGCTATTGTGGAACTGAGCTTTTGAGCTGTATATACATTGCACTGGTTGTTGGGTCTACACTAATTTGTTATTAAACATGTAATTACAATGTAACTACTGTTCATTCACAGTATGGAAATATTACAGTAATACAGCTTATAAAAATACTCAGAGATATAAACTCTATATATTTTTACTCAGGTAATTATGCAAACTGATACTATTTTATTCCATATTTCAATTGTAATCCACAGTTGTTGCATATATTTTAATATGTAACTTCACACTTATTAGAGATACTTTGTAAAGAGAGACTGGGTTTACTTTACAATCATTTCTTTCTACACTATCAGTGCTGCTTTTTTGAGGTATGAAAGGTTGACTTTCACTTCCACAAAATCCAACCCCTTAGACTCTGTCAGGACAGGACAGAGAGCTGACACTTGCAGATCACAGTAAACAGTTTATTAACGTTTATCCAAAAGACTAGTCAAAAAATAAGCAAGCTCCAAACACAGGGAGCAAACAGTACCTCAGGGAAGAAGCGATAAGCGTAGTCAGAAATCAGGCAGAGTCCAAATATCGATGAATGCAAACAATACCAAAAGGGACGAGGCAAGAGATGTAATAACATACAAGGAGTAGGCAACAGGAGATCGTTAGAATAGTTTCAAGAGAACGCTTTGTATGCTGGGACAAACCACGGCAATACTCGGCAATGAACAATACAGGGGTTAGGGTATTTTTGGTGCGTTCTGGGAAGTGGAGTCCTGGGATGTAGGCGTGACAGTACACCCCCCCCCCCCCCGAAGGCACCAGAGGAGGCCTGGAACAAGGACGGCCACGACGACAACCACCCAGTGGAACGGAGTTACCGGAGCTAGGGACGGCTGCACATGCGGAGGGCTGAGACTGACGTGGGTTTCTGGATCAAGACGTAGGAAGGGACGGAGCGGGATTGGAGAGTGATCCTTTAGGGTGACCTCTGGGACGGGGAGCCGGCTTCTCAGGATAGCGGGAGTGAAATGCCAACATGAGACCCGGGTCATAGACGTCTTTTGCAGGTACCCACGAACGCTCCACTGGACCGTACTCCTCCCAATCAATAAGATACTGGAGAACCCCCCCCCCCCCCACGTCTACGTGAATCCAGCACCTCACGCACAGCATATGTTGAAGAGTCCCCAAAGTCAACAGCCGTGGGCGGAGCATCGTCGGGCAGCACCTCGTTCAAAGGACCTGGAACCACAGGTTTGAGGAGAGACACATGAAAAGAATTAGCAATACAATATCGAGCAGGAAGCTCCAACTTATAGGTAACTTCATTAATTTTACCAGAAACACGGAAAGGACCAATATACTTGGGCAGGAGCTTCCTGCACCTCCCCTCAAACCTGATATCCTTCGTAGCCAACCACACCCGTTCCCCAATCTGGAATGATGGAGAACTAGATCTGTTTTTATCAACCTCTTCCTTATATCGGGAAAGGGCCTCTGATATGTGTTGGTTGGTTTCTTCCCACACCTCTTCACTGCGTCTCATCCACGTGTACACTGATGGAATTCCAGAGACTACTGCAGTCCAGGGTGCCAACGGGGGTTGATAACCTAAAATACACTGAAATGGGGTGAGTCCTGTAGTTGAATTCACCAGGGAGTTTTGAGCTATTTCAGCCCACACCAAGTACTGAGACCAGTCCTGAGGATTCTGATGGCAATACATACGTAAAAATTTTCCCAGTTCTTGATTGACCCGCTCACACTGACCATTGCTCTGGGGATGATACCCAGAGGTAAGACTAACATTCACTCCTAAGTGTTCAAAGAATGCCTATCAAACATGTGACGTAAACTGAGGACCTCAATCAGATAATATATCTTCAGGAATTTCATAATGACGAAAAACGTGTGTGTAAATAGCCTTAGCTGTATCTAGGGCAGTGGGTAATGATGGAAACGGTAAGAAAATACCCCCCCTAGAGAACCGATCAATAACCGTGAGTACTGTAGTACTTCCTTCAGACAGAGGTAAATCCGTGACAAAGTCAAGGGCTAGGTGTGACCAGGGACGTTCCAGAACCGGTAGAGGCATTAATTTACCCGCAGGAAGAGTTTTAGGTGTCTTTGACTGGGCACAAACTGAACACAACGCAATAAACTTATGGACATCAGCTCTTAATGTCTCCCACCAATAACGTGCAAGAATAAGCGGTATAGTACGTCTCTCTCCTGGGTGACCTGATGACAGGGACGAATGGGCCCAGGTAATCAACCTGTCTCTAAGTTCAGGCGGTACATACGTTTTGCCTTCAGGACATTCTTCAGGCACCCCTTTATACCTATTTTCTTGTTCAATCTGTTCATCTAATTCCCATCTAATGACAGACACAGAGACGGAAGGAGGTAGTATAAAACCTGTGGATTGTTCACCGTTCTCCCTAGATTCATTCTGATTTATACGAGAGAGCGCATCCGCCTTAATGTTACGACTACCTGGACGGAACGTAATGGAGAACCGAAACCTAGAGAAAAACAGTGACCACCTGGCTGGTCGAGAATTCATTCGTTTTGCTGTACGGAGATATTCTAGATTCTTGTGGTCTGTTAAAACTGTGAAGGGATGTAAAGAACCTTCTAGCCAGTGCCTCCATTCCTCCAGAGCTAATTTTACCGCTAGAAGTTCTCTATCTCCTATGCCATAGTTTTGTTCTGCAGTTGATAATTTGTGTGAAAAAAAAAAGCAATAGGGTGTAACTTAGGAAATTCTCCTCTACGCTGAGATAGTACCGCCCCTATACCTGTCTACGACGCGTCGACCTCAACAATGAAGGGAAATTCAGGATCTGGGTGCTTTAAAATGGGAGCAGTAGAGAAAGCATTCTTGAGACAGTCAAAAGCACCCTGTGCCTGGAAGGACCAACACAACTGTTGGGGACTACCCTTCAGTAACGCAGTAAGTGGGGCTGCAATAGAACTAACGACAGGAATAAGCGGTAGGGGATATGCAGATTTCTTAGTAATATCGTTAAGGGCACGATAGTCTATACAGGGCCTTAACCCTCCATCTTTTTTCTTGACAAAGAATAACCCAGATGCTATCAGGGACTTAGATGAGCGTATAAACCCTTGTGTCAAAGCTTCTTCAACATATTCCTCCATGACTCTCTCCTCCTCTAAATTAAGGGGGTAAATATGTGATTTGGGTAAAGAAGCGCCCTCTATGAGTTCTATGGCACAGTCATATGGTCTATGTGGAAGTAATTTTGTAGCCTTGGCTTTACTGATTACTTCTGAGTACTGAGAATATTCGGAGGGAATTTGTACTGGTAAATTCGAGTCAGGGCTCTCCACTGACGTGGAATGGATAGAAATGTGATTAAGGGCTAAACAATTGGACTGACAGAAGTTGGACCAGGACATGATCTCGCACTGACTCCACGATATAACGGGGTTATGAGTCTCTAACCAAGGCAGTCCTAAAATGATCTGAAAATCCGCCTTGGGTAATACTAGAAACAAAAGCCACTCATAATGCAAGAAACTGACCTAGTATCTGGCCCTGACTAGTTATAGCCGTTCTAATGGCATCTGTGTCCGCTGTCTGCATGGTGGCTGAGTATTCTGTCAGGACAGGACAGAGAGCTGACACTTGGGGATCACAGTAAACAGTTTATTAACGTTTATCCAAAAGAGTAGTCAAAAAACAAGCAAGGTCCAAACACAGGAAGCAAACAGTACCTCAGGAAAGAAGCGATAAGCATAGTCAAAAATCAGGCAGAGTCCAAATACCGATAAATGCAAACAATACCAAAAGAGACGAGGCAAGAGACATAAACCAAAATAACATACAAGGAGTAGGCAACATGAGATTGTTAGAATAGTTTCAAGAGAACGCTTTGTACGCTGGGACAAACCACGGCAATACTCGGCAATGATCAATACAGGGGTTGGGGTATATATAGAGATACAAACAGGTGTGCATGATTAGAATTCTGGTGAGGGAGACCGGTGGATAGTCATGTGACTGTTTGGTGCGTTCTGGGAAGTGGAGTCCTGGGATGTAGGCGTGGCAGACTCCAAGAAGCTTGTGACACTTGAAAGGTAGGGAAATCCAGTGAAGCAAACGTCAACCCAGGTTGATGTTGTGTTTGCACACCCAGGTTTATGGTGGATGTTGTCTAAGATACATGGATATTTCAGCCCTCATTGGGGGCTGCCTCGTGTCCCTGAACTGCTTCACAGCTTTAAAAATAATTTGGATCAAAGCAAAAGCCCCCTCAAATCTTGCATCTTGCTCTTTCAATTCTGACCCTGATCAATGTTCCTACATCATCTGAATTTTATTTGAAAAAGTGTAGTGGATGGAAGCGTGGCTCATTTCGCAATTTTTGTGCCGAAACACCTTTTATTGCTCAAAACCTTTGGACCCAGCTCGTCTGAATGTTTCCTCTGCAGCCCTGGTAGGCCATACATCTCCTCAGTGACTCCTGCGCTGGGTGAAACAAATGACTCCACCAGCACTGATCAAATACTAATCTATCA
This sequence comes from Hoplias malabaricus, assembly GCF_029633855.1. NCBI lineage: Eukaryota > Metazoa > Chordata > Actinopteri > Characiformes > Erythrinidae > Hoplias > Hoplias malabaricus. Next base: position 34,207,157 of record NC_089816.1, read on the forward strand.
AGGGAATAAAGACCAGCCCCAGAAGAGTAAGAGAAAGAGTGACTCTGGGGCAGCTGGCCAGGACTTTCTCCTCACTCCAAGGTTCCTCCCTTGGCCTCAGGCAGAAGCTGCACCAGCACCCCGCTGAGGTCCAGAGCACCTCAAAGCTCCTGCAGCTTTGGTTCACTGGGTATAATGAAGTTAATCTGATCACTCGTCATTCCCATGCTACCTCCATGTATACGTTTATGAGAAAAACAGGAAACAGAAAAGCTGCCACTCATAAATTATAATTATTTGTATTATCGCCCCCCACCACTCACCCCTCGTTTTTTCCTGCCCTTTAAGAGGATTGAACCAGTGATAAGGCAAGTTTATTTATAGTGGCATTTCATACACAAGGGCAATACAAAGTGCTTTATAGAGTCAAAAGAATCAGTAAAAAGCAGTTAAAGAAACGCTGTATAATATTTTTATTTAAAAACTGCAGCTTACCTGTCATACATCGCAAGAGAATATAGAGCCTCTGTCATTGGGTTCAGCATTACAGAAGCTGCACTGTGTAACTTTAGGAGGAGGGTAGGAAAACACTCCTCTCCCTCCCCTTCCCCACTGATTTCAATACACTGCTCTAAATATGAGTTACATTTGGAGGGAGCCCCAGGAGCAAATAAATAAATAAATAAATAAATAAAACTTACCTAGTGTTCTTCTAAATTATGAGTAAAAAAACATAAAATGTATTTAAAACTATTAATAAAATACATGATCAAATGATTCAAACGATTAAAATGATACAATAAAAGAACAAAAAAGTCAGTTTCACTAACATTTAGGTCACAGCTGCTGCACTGAAATGTGTAACTTTCACAGTGTAACCACTGCATGTTTGATTTCATAAGATTTAGACTGTAATTTTAATTCTGATAGTGAGCTAAATGGTCTAAATCTAGGGGCTAAAAGAGTAAGAACATTTTGAATGTGGCTGCAAGCAGATAAAGATACCTGTTTATTCTGGTCACAGGAAGTATTTTCCAGCTCAGTGTAAGTGTGTTTTTATAAATTTCAACCCATTTTATTATCAACGAAGTTTGGAGATATTTTGTGAAATCTATAATATATTTTTCTGTAGACTGTGTTAAAGTGTTTTTGTAAATTTGTATTTGTAATGCAGAAGAACTTTTTCTTTCTGTCTATATGAAACTATTCTACTATTGTTCTGAGTGTTGTGGGTGAAAACCTAGAATCACTCTGTCCACAGGAAAACACCCTGGAGTCCATCACACACTCACCCAGTCACTCACACACTCACAGAGTCACTCACACACTCACCCATTCACTCACTCACACACTCACCCAGTCACTCACGCACTCACCCATTCACTCACTCACTCACACACTCACCCAGTCACTCACTCACCCAGTCACTCACAGACTCACCCAGTCACTCACCCACTCACCCATTCACTCACTCACTCACACACTCACCCAGTCACTCACAAACTCACCCAGTCACTCACACACTCACCCAGTCACTCACACACTCACCCAGTCACTCACTCACTCACACACTCACCCAGTCACTCACGCACTCACCCAGTCACTAACACACACACACAGTCACTCACACACTCACCCAGTCACTCACGGACTCACCCAGTCACTCATGCACTCACCCAGTCACTCACGCACATCTGTGGACAGTTTTCCACACACACATACACACACACACCTGTGGACAGTTTTCCACATTCACCCAGTCACTCACACACTCACACAGTCACTCATACACTCACCCAGTCACACACACACACACACACACCTGTGGACAGTTTTCCACATTCACCCAGTCACTCACACACTCACCCAGTCACTCACACACTCATCCAGTCACTCACACACTCATCCAGTCACTCACACACTCACCCAGTCACTCACTCACTCACACACTCACCCAGTCACTCACTCACTCACACACTCACCCAGTCACTCACAGACTCACCCAGTCACTCATGCACTCACCCAGTCACTCACACACTCACCCAGTCACTCACGGACTCACCCAGTCACTCATGCACTCACCCAGTCACTCACACACATCTGTGGACAGTTTTCCACACACACACACACACACCTGTGGACAGTTTTCCACATTCACCCAGTCACTCACACAGTCACTCATACACTCACCCAGTCACACACACACACACACACACACACACCTGTGGACAGTTTTCCACATTCACCCAGTCACTCACACACTCACCCAGTCACTCACACACATCTGTGGACAGTTTTTGACACTCATCCAGTCTCTCTCTCTCTCTCTCTCTCTCTCTCTCTCTCTCTCTCTCTCTCTCTCTCTCTCACACACACACACACACACACACACACACACACCTGTGGACAGTTTTCCACATTCACCCAGTCACTCACACAGTCACTCATACACTCACCCAGTCACACACACACACACACACACACACACACACACACCTGTGGACAGTTTTCCACATTCACCCAGTCACTCACACACTCACCCAGTCACTCACACACATCTGTGGACAGTTTTTGACACTCATCCAGTCTCTCTCTCTCTCTCTCTCTCACAATATTATACACTCATCCAGTCACACACACGTCTGTGGGCAGTTTTACACATTCACTCAGTCACCCACACACACACACCTGTGGATAGTTTTACACACTCACCAAATCGCCCACACTCACACACACATGCACACTGCAGTTACATGTATTGAATGAATGAATGAATTAATGTGTGAGTCATTTAAGGGTCACGTTTTCATTAAAGAGCGTGGCTCAGCAGCTGGGTGCGTGTGACAGATGCTCTCTGGGCACACGTTTACACCCTCACTCTAAATTCCCATTAAGAGTTAGTCTAGCTTCCTTGGAAAGTGCAGTGAACATGGTGTAAGTCTGATGTAAGACCTCTGTATTTATTACAGAAATGTATCAGAAAGCAGGATGTGTTTATCAAAAGCTTTCGTCCATCTGAGCGTGTGGTTTTATCAGCCGCGTGTGCTGCATGTTATTCACCGAGCTCCCTCTAATCAGCCGCACGTACACTCAGGAAGGAGTATTTACTGCACTGGATATTTACTTTCTTCGAAAATTTGTCAAGACCCTCTCTCTGTGGCTCGCAGTAATCTCTCTTTGATCTCCACTTCGTCTTGGTTTTCTCCTGCTGCTTTTTAATTTATCATGATATGTGCTTACGTTTGATGCTCCATTTATTATAATTTCAATATACAGATTAGTTTCCTCATTTGCATTCCCCTCAAAATGCCCTATAGGTTCTACAAGTTCAGTCTGTAAACCTTTTTAAACCCTGTTCCTCAGCGCTCAGGACCCCCACAGAGCAGGTGTGATGTGGTGGTGGATCATTCTCAGTGCTGCAGTGACACTGACGTGGTGGTGGTGTGTTAGTGTGTGTTGTGCTGGTGTAGAGTGGATCAGACACAGCAGTGCTGCTGGAGTTTTAACCCCTCAGTGTCTGGACTGAGAACAGTCCACCGACCAAAAACTGCGTCCTGTGTCACTGATGAAGGACTTGTTTAACTTCATTTTCAAACACTTATTTCTGAACGTAACCCCTAAACCTAACTCTAAACTTTAAATATGGTTGTTAGCTTTACAGTTAAGACCCAAAAGTTTAAGAACACAGTATTTTATGCTTGTTTAACAGCAGCTCTATCAAATAGCAGATCACTTTTTGTTTTATTCATCTTCAGTAAAAGAACATAGAGTTTTAGTGGATTTAGTGAAACAGTGCCACGGTTAGGGACTTTAACCCTGTGTCTGACTTTACATCTACAAGCTGGACCAATGTGGTAGGAATGTCTCACAGAGAGTCATGTGGAAATAAAAGAAAACAAACAAAAAAAAATAATTGGTGATCGACAAGAAGTTGCGTGAACTGAAGTTCAATTTTACTTAATTAAGAAAAAATTGAAGTAATCGTGGAAGTTTTATTGTTTATATCATGCTTTATTTGATATATCACAGTTGTGACTATTGTTTGCTGCTATAACACTAGATTTTTTCATTGTGTGATTCATAAACCATAATCTTATCTTATAAATACCCATTGCTTAAGTGAAGTAATGTAATAACATAATTTTGAGAGTAGGACCACGCCTGAACTCCTCCTCTCAGCCCGATATACACCCTGCAAATTCACGTCATTTCCGCGTTGCACAAACTTGCCTCATTTAGTTCAGGAGATAGATCTCGACTGCTTCATGACATCAGCTCGCTCCTCCGCGCTGGGTCATTCCTGCTGATCCCCGTATTCAGAGCCGTGTTCAGCCATCATCAAACCCACTGAGCCTCCTGTTTTAAACTCGCTCCCACCTCCACCCCGTCTCCACCCTTTTCTCATATTCATTTATCCAACGGGGGGGGGGGGATGTCCGGCTTCATACGCATTCATAAGCCGCACTTTACTCCTCCCCAAAGTCTTCTGAGTTCACCTCCCCGTTTCAGCCTCTGCGGGCGTGGTCCGTTCTAGCAAAGTATGATATAAACCTTAAATAAGTACTTGACAAGTCTAATTCACTCTTTTACAAAAGGATGTTTATGCCATAAACCCTGAGGAGTCACGCTCGCTGGACACTGGTGGTGATGAAAACTGGAGTCCACTCTGTGGAAATATTATGGGGTTATTGAAAGTAATGAAAACTTGTGATAAATTATTCAGTAGATATTTTGTTCTGATTCTGTCCACTCAGGAATGTAGTGTAGAGATTCACTGCTTTTAAGATGGAAAAGGAACATGTTTTCAGCATCAAATCTGTTTGTTATTTTAGTCACAGGGCAGGTCTTTCTCTAAACAACAATGAACAACGATGGCCCTGGTGCAATGACAAGAAATGAAGGGGTGAAATGACAGCAGCAGCTTTGCCGTTATATGACTTTGCCGTTCTCACTTCTTTCTCATCTTTCTCTTTCATTTTCTACATTCTCTCAATCACAGCTTCCACTCTCTCTTTCTACCCATCTCCCTCCTCCCTCCCTCCTTCTCTCTCTCTTCTTTTTCTACTACTTTCTCACTCTCTCTATGCCTTTATATCTCTCTTTCTTGTTTTACACTTTCTATTTTTTCCTCTCTCACACACTCTCTCTCTGTCTTCCTCCCTCCTTTCGAGGGTCTCAGTGGTAACAGTGACTTGATTTCCCCGGGGTTGCACAGCTGAGACCTGAAGCTGATATACAGCAGCACAATCCTCCAGAGCCACTTCATCAGCACCGCAGCACCGAACCTTCTCTCATTAGAACACACACCAGCAGCGGGCTCTTTATCAATCAGGCATCAAACTAAAGAACCCGTTCTATTGCCGACCCCCGTGGCCTTCGTTTGGTGTGATTTAAACAGAAGAAAAATCTGAGCTTTTCTAACCAAGAACGTTCCTAATCATCAACACAAACCTGGGAGTGCACTTCAACTCCATGAACTACAGCCTGAAACAGTAGATATCAGTCTGTACACGACCTCATTAAACACCACTGCCCTCTAGAACAGAAGATATCAGTCTGTACACAACCTCATTGAACACCACCACCCTCTAGAACAGAAGATATCAGTCCGTACACGACTTCATTAAACACCACCACCCTCTACAACAGGAGATATCAGTCCATACACGACCTCATTAAACACCACCGCCCTTTAGAACAGGAGATATTAGTCTGTACACAACCTCATTAAACACCACCACCCTCTACAACAGGAGATATCAGTCTGTACACGACCTCATTAAAAACCACTGCCCTCTAGAACAGTAGATATCAGTCTGTACACAACCTCATTAAACACCACCACCCTCTACAACAGGAGATATCAGTCCATACACGACCTCGTTAAACACCACTGCCCTTTAGAACAGGAGATATCAGTCTGTACACAACCTCATTAAACACCACCACCCTCTACAACAGGAGATATCAGTCCATACACGACCTCATTAAACACCACTGCCCTCTAGAACAGTAGATATCAGTCTGTACACAACCTCATTAAACACCACCACCCTCTACAACAGGAGATATCAGTCCATACACGACCTCATTAAACACCACCACCCTCTACAACAGGAGATATCAGTCCATACACGACCTCATTAAACACCACCACCCTTTAGAACAGGATATATCAGTCCGTACACGACCTCATTAAACACCACCGCTTTTTAGAACAGGAGATATCAGTCTGTACACGACCTCATTAAACACCACCGCCCTCTAGAACAGTAGATATAAGTCCATACACAACTTCATCAAACACCACCGCCCTCTAGAACAGTAGATATCAGTCCATACCCAAACTCATTAAACACCACCGCCCTCTAGAACAGTAGATATCAGTCCATACACGACCTCATTAAACACCACCGCCCTCTAGAACAAGATATATCAGTCTGTACACAACCTCATTAAACACCACCGCTCTTTAGAACAGGAGATATCAGTCTGTACATGACCTCATTAAACACCACCGCCCTCTAGAACAGGAGATATCAGTCCATACCCAACTTCATTAAACACCACCGCCCTCTAGAACAGGAGATATCAGTTTGTACACGACCTCATTAAACACCACCGCCCTCTAGAACAGTAGATATCAGCCTGTAAACAACCTCATTAAACACCACCGCCCTATAGAACAGTAGATATCGGTCTGTACACAACCTCATTAAACACCACCGCCCTCTAGAACAGTAGATATCAGTCCATACCCAAACTCATTAAACACCACCGCCCTATAGAACAGGAGATATCAGTCCGTACACGACCTCATTAAACACCACCGCCCTCTAGAACAAGATATATCAGTCTGTACACAACCTCATTAAACACCACCACCCTCTAGAACAGTAGATATCAGTCCATACACAACCTCATTAAACACCACCGCCCTCTAGAACAGTAGATATCAGTCCATACCCAACTTCATTAAACACCACCGCCCTCTAGAACAGGAGATATCAGTCTGTACACGACCTCATTAAACACCACCGCCCTCTAGAACAGTAGATATCAGTCCATACACAACCTCATTAAACACAGCTGCACTCTAGAACAGTAGATCTCAGTCCGTACACGACCTCATTAAACACCACCGCCCTCTAGAACAGGAGATATCAGTCCGTACACAACCTCATTAAACACCACCGCCCTACAGACACAAGCGTGATTTCAAACTCCCTCTCCCTCTCTCATGTCTGGAGCTTGGTGAGCCGCCTGGGCCTTGGCATTTTCTGATTGATAGACACTGCTCCTCTGGATCTATCTGCCTGATTGTGGGGGTGAGACCTGCAGCAACGACTGTTTAACTATGGCACTCTGTCTCAGCCTGAGACTTTTGTATTTTTCATCCTTTCATTCTGGCCTAGTTTTGTGAGTCTACATGAGAGAAAGAGAGAGAGAGAGAGAGAGAGAGAGAGAGAGATGGGTGACAGGTTTGTATGATCAAATAATTTTCTCATATTGTGATTTTATTGCTACATCTTGTAGAAGATGTCCTACTTTGTTATTCTCTGGAGAAGTGGTGTCTCCTCATTTAACCCCATTGTGTTGGTGAACAAAGACACACACACACATACACTCACACTAGGGGCAGCAGGCTGCAGTCATAGTGTGCAGGGAAGAGTTGATATGGGTGTTCACTTAATAGGGGTTAAGTGAAGGGCACTTCAGTTGTGGATGATGAGGGAACATACAGTGGTGCTTCTTCAAACTGACTCCCCCTCCCCTGCCTTTTCCTGCTAGTCCTGGAGACTGAACCAGGGACGTCCCTGTCCCAAACTTGCATCTATGAGCCCCAGACCTGGTGTTACTGTATATTTACCTTTATTCAGTAATTTTAATGGCAGAAAGATGGTGCTGCCGGTGGTGCCTCTGTACAAAGAGCTGCAGCGTCTCTGGGTCCTGGGTAGGATGCTTTCCTCGGCTCACTGTCTGTGAGGAGTGTGGCGTGTTCTCTCTGTGTCTGCTTGGGTTTTCTTCCAAATGTTGGGGATATGGAGTCACTGAACTCCTCAGATGTCTGGTTCCTATCACAGCCACAGTGAACACTTCTGGATCTGGGTTTGATTTGGATGGAAAATGATTTTATTTATGTTGTAATATTTATGACGATATTTTGAGAAATCACCTTAAAAATCCCTTTATTGGTTCATGAAACGAATTATGATTTCCATTGTTTCTTCCTTTGATGCTGCCAAGTTTAATATTGCAATATCGATGACCAAATGTTCTATTGTGCATCTCCAGTAGATGAGGTACCCTTGAGATATGGTAGAGGCTGAGATATCAGGAATTTAATATCATTTTCAGGGAGTATGAATATTTAAAAGGGTCTCTCTGCAATGGAGGGGTCAGTGAAGACACTAATCTTGGAGGGACTGCTGCGGTCAAGGAATAGGTTTCATTTTCCGGGAGATAATATTCATTTAAGGAACCAAATGCCAGCCACCAGACGATTCTCAGCTAATCAACTTAATTCCAGAGGATAATTACACAAACCTAATTGTTTTTGGAGAAGAAGCCAATACAAACCACCCCTAGAGTGTCTCCATCTGGAGGTATCAGGTGCTGATCTGAGTGACCGCCTCGTCCAGTCACCAATGACATCATGACAGGGCTCTTAGTGAAGATGGAAATCGGATTTGTCCTCATAAAACTTTCAGAGGCCTTATCTGTGCCGCGCCCAGGAGAAGCAGGGGCGAGATGGGGTGATAATGTGGAGAAAATTGAGTCAAAATTGCGTCAAAGATGAAGTTTCAGTAAAGAGACACAAATGAGGGACTGGTTTCTATGCCATGTTCTTTGTTTCTTGGACCCTGTAGGGAAAGGTCCACACACATTCTTAACAGTAAACCTGTTATAATCAGTGCTAAAAGACCAATCAGTGTTGCTTGGGAAGGATGGTCCTAAATAACCAAGCTTATTTGCTCAGTACCTGGTTCATTTTCCACTCCCACAGCTCTGCCCGGATATGTATGTGGTGTCGTCTCAAATCCTTGTCTCTAATGGGAACAGCAGGCTTTGGAAACACAATAATGATGGCAGTAATGTTAAGCGGTGTTTACTCATGGTGTTGTTGTTGTTTGGGACTGAACACAGCTCCGTCATCAGTTCAGACAGATCAGTAGAGTTTGTTCCTTCCTTGTTGCAGCGTCCAGCTCTCGCTGGATTCTTTCGTCGGCCACCAATCCAAGGAGCGTTTGAACCTCTTCAAAAGACCACGGCGTCATTTTACGAGCTGCCGTCGTGAGTCGGATAAAAACAAACGTGATCTCTGCTGCAGCTGGAGATTTTACAGATGGAGAGTTGGTGCTGGTTGTCTGCGTTGTGTGGCGTAGAGTGACGACTCTCTCTGGACGATCAGCGCTCTGCAAGGTTTACACGCCACGGTTTAGTCCCTACTCGACTCGCTCTGAACCATGAGAGAACAGCCACTAAACAAGAACCCGCTTTACCTGATTTACCTGCTAGAGAAGTAGAAAAGCCAAGTAGATCAGGGACCGCGCAGTGGAATTGGCAGCAGTGCATCATTATTGGCTGGTCTGTGCTGCTCTTAAGGGAACTGCTCCATTTATTGGAAATATCCTTAGCCATGTGAAAAACACTGTTCTTGAGTGAGTGACAGTAATAAAATCCATTCTTATGAATGTGTGTGTCACTCTTCTGTCTGGAACTTCAGAATCAAACATCAGCAACTACAACCTGAGATTAAATTTACCGATAATCACGATGCATTCTTTAACAATTTCACAGACCCAATCATTACTGATTCATTAGAACTAAGATTGTTCGCATTTATCAAGTCATAAATGAAAACAAACCTCTCCACAGAGCCAGTTAGTGTGTTGGTGGATGGAGGGAATACGAGTGGAGAGGCAGAGTGATGTAGAAAAGTCATATCCATGCATAATTGACGTCTTATCAGTGTCTATCTCCTCGGTGAGAGCCAGACAGATAAGACTGACACCATGATGACACTGGACTCTGGTTACCACCAGCTCAAGGCAGGTGTCAGTGGCACATCATCCTGCCACAGTTGGGTTTCCTTATATAATCATTAGATACATTTTATTTATATTTGTTTATAGATTTATGGTATAGCATTTTTGTATAACGTATAATTGTAACCCTTATCCAGTTCAGGGTGGTGGTGTGTCCTGAGTATACCCAGAATCACTGGGCGCAAGGCAGGAACACACCCTGCAGGGGGAACGAGTCCTTCACAGGGTGACACACACTCACACATTCACTCACATATTCACAATCCACCTACCAACAAGCTGGGGTTAATATTGTATCCAAAAGTACATGAGAGTATGGGTTTAGACGATTTAAAGATGGAGATTTCAGTGTTAATCAGTCATCGTGAAAATAGTGAATAAATACTTCATTTTTAGGTTGTTGTCATTGTAAAAACACAATAATTATCATGAAAAGAGTGGGAGAACACGCGGAAACACTTTAAAACCAATTTGTACACCTAATAGTTAACCACTGCACCTGGAATTAGATTAGTGTGTACAGTCTGCGGCCAGAAAGTGGAGCTGTTCATCAGGTGACAGCAAAGGACATGTTTCTCACTCTCACACTTGTTCTTGCACACACACACACACACACACACACACACACACACACAGCAACCTCACTGCACCTGCTTCAAATTAGGCAGAGAAAGAGAGTCAGAGAGAGAAACACAGTACAACAACTCAACACTAATTTACAGCAGTCTCCCTCATTACATCAATAAATTTCCCTACAGCGCTAAAAATAAATATATTTATCAGTAAGAACAGAAGCATGCTGGCCTTGGGCTACTTGCTGTCAAGAATAATGCAGTCCTTCAGCTATTCCCACGCCGACAAGACTGAGAGTGATCTAAATAAGGCATGTGCAAAACAAAGGAATCACCATTGGTCAACAGGTAAAAAAAATATCTCACCGCTCTTTAAAATTTTACCTTTTTAACAGCACTTAAAAGCAACCTGATATCCCCGTTGTCTGCTCAAACTCGTTCTGCGTCTGATTTTACATCCACAACATGGAGCAACTAAACCGGTCAGTTAGGCAGTCAGCCAGTGGACATGGCCTAAAAACTCCAGCAGCACCGCTGTGTCTGATCCAGTTGTAGCAGTATCGAAAAACAAGGTGAAACGAAGTGTGAAGTGCATCAAATGGACTAGATTTACAGACAAACTGAAACAAAAATGGGAAAGGCTAATGCTAAAGCTTACAACTAAAAGAACACATGGTTATCGCGGCACTGTTTGTGGAGGGTGAGGTTGAAATGCATTTTGAATTGGTGTGGAACTGAAGGTGAGGTGACACAGGTGTTAGAATTCAGGGGCTGCATTAATTCATGACTTATTTCATGAGTTCCTACAGGTAATAGATCATGAATCATCATGAATATGCATGAAGTAAGCATGCCTTAATATATTAATTAATGTAGTAATTAAGGTACAAATTTCACCAGGCATCAAGTTCTCAAATGTTGTCTTATAGTAGTGTTATTTTTCTTAATGTTTTTGTTTCATTTCTTCTGTGGTCAGTTTGTAATGAAGCCTTTCACACTTCATTTTTCACCTAATTAAATTAGACATTGTCATTATACACAGTGGACCAACGAGGGAGGAGTGTCTCACAGAGTGGACAGGGAGTGGACACAGGGTTTAAAAACTCCAGCAGCACTGCTGTGTCTGATCCACTCTACACCAGCACAACACACACTAACACACCACCACCACGTCAGTGTCACGGCAGGGTCTGAGAAGCCTGTACTGTGGCCAGCTGAGGAGGCCCTGACCTGCCAGAGTGAATGGACCTGATCAAACTGCTTTAAAAACAATCTCATCACCACCCTGCAGCCGTCCACTCTGCTGTGTTCATTAGAGCTCCTGGCTCCAGCTCTGCTCTGGCGGGAAACTCCTGCAGTGGATCTCGTAGCACATTTGAGGGAGATTTGTATAAGACAGTGAGGTTGAATTCTAGCCTGAGGCATGATGGGGTCTTTGATCTGAGTGCCCAGTTCTGTCCAAAAACCCCAGTGAAACACTTCATCCCAAGCACTGAATTGTGGGAGATTAATTTTGTATAGTGGCATATATTTCTTTTCATCTCACTGCAGCATCTCTCTTTTTCTCCTGGTAAAAGGAGACAATTTATTCCAGAATTAAGATTTTATCCTCCAGCCTGTGTTTGGATTGCGATGCTGTTCCCTTTCCTCCATTTCCTTTTGTTGAGATTTCTTAACAAAATGAGACGTGCCATGTCTTTTTAAGATCTTGACGTTCCTTTTAAGCACAAGAAACTCTACAGAGGATTACACTTTGTTACGTGTCATTTCTTCCAAACTTGCACCACGTTTTCCCCTCATGTAAAGATGTGCCCCTTTTTAATGCTCAAATAGATTGAGTTGGCTATTTTCCCTTTTGGAAAAGTGGGAATAGAACAGAGACTTTATCCATCACGTTCAGGAGCGGAAACATTTATAGAGTGATTTATAATGTTTGGAAAAACAAGTTGCAGAAATCTTGGAGGTGCCATCTTCATCGTTTTTGACATCATTGAAACCGTTCAAGTTCCTTGACCTCAGTTCGTCTGTCGTCTTGTTTTGTGTCCCACTACTACCTCAGCTCCTCCTTCTCATCCAAATCACGCTCGGCCTTTCCTCAGCACCAGCTAATATCCCAGGACCACAGTTTCCCAAAATTTTGGTATCATGTTCTACGTGACCTTAACACCGATTCTCAGCGGAGGCTGTGGTCTGCAGATTCTTGGGCAGTGAAAATCAACAGTGCTCCTGTGGGAGAAAAATATTAGTCATTTGAATGTTTTGGCTGATTCAATAGGTTTAACACACATTGTGGTGGTTTCCCAGACAGAGATTAAACAGTAAGTGTGGGGTGGGGTTGGTTGGTCCTGAACTGCACAGCATTTTGAATTGTGATTTTTCACGATTGAATGGAGGATACTGTCCACGACTAGGCTTAATCCCTGTCTGGGAAACCACCACAAAGTTATTGAAGTCAATTTTGTGGAATGGTTAGTGTAGCCTGGGAGGTTCTGCAGCTTGCTTCAGAATCAACATAGTGTTATATACTCTTCAAATGTTCTCATTCCTGAATTAAAAGCATTCCAGATGCAACAGTAGAGGGCAGATCATTTCCTCCAATAGAAAAGTAGGAGAGGTTTAGTGAATATACATATTGTTCCAATGTCCAAAACGTGAGACAGTTGTGTCTCAGAGATACGCAGAGAATATTCAGAGACTGTGAACTAGACTTCTGAATGCTAATGGTTGTAGTGAACCTTCACATTTGTTCAGAGAGTGGTTTATACTTAGAGACTTGTGTCTGCAGTAAATATATTTAATCTCTCCACGCTCTCAGGCTCATTTTAGAGTGCCACATTTGTTACAGCTGCTACAGTCATCAACCAGTCGTTAAGCACGAGTTGTTCATTTTTCAGTGTCAGGAAAAAGGCACATATTTAACAGAAAGTTAGGAGAGGGTTTGAAAACTAATTCTAAAATCTCTTTAAAGGCGCCACATTCCCCCCTCTCCTCCACAGTGGAACATAGTTCTGTTTCTTAATTAAACATCTGTGACCTGCTTTAGTCCAAACCCCACGAGCCCCACAGCAGTGTTCTCCCCCTGTGTAAACAGCCCCTGTTCAGAACGCCCGCTTTCAGCACCTGTTCCTTTAAATGATAATGAGCCGCTCGCTGTTCACCCCGACCCCGAGCGCACAGCAGTGAGGAGCGAGGACCTGAATGTTATCAATGTAACGTCCAAAAAAACACAGAGAAACTCAAAGATCTAATTGCAGGAGTTTTATTTAGGGCTAGGAATAAGCAAATAGCAGAGAATTGAACGGTCAAGACGGTTTGATCCCAGGAAGCGTAGTCAGGGAAAGCGTGGGTCACACCGGGGAGGCAGAGTCCAGAGGTTATCCGAGGGGCTAGGCGATAGATGGGTCCGGGGGGAGGGGAAACACCAGAAGGCAGAGAGGAAAAAACAAACGTTTAGTAAATCTCATTTAAGGGCAATACTTCGCAAGGAAGAGAGGGGGGAGAGGAAACTTAAAGGATGCAAAAGGGGTGTGGTTGATAAGGTGCAGGTGTAACTAATTAATAGTCAGGTGAGCTGGAGCGTGAGTGGTTCGTAACAATCAACAGTACCAGAGAATGTATTTGATTATTTTGTTTTTCTTCCAATGCATCAAAACACAAATACAGGGTGTATTAGAATCGGATATATTTTGATTTTGTTACACTATAAATTGATATTTGTTTGGACATAAACATCACCGTTCTGCTGAGGTATCACAAACTTAGAACACCCTCTCCAGACAGCCATGTCCCCGATGTGCAGAAATCACAAAGTTCTGCTCCTTGCCCATATTTCTAATTAAATTGTGAAATGGGTCAAGTTCATCTTTAATCTACCAGCAGAATAAGTTCCTCCATTTCAAAATATATGGCACTATTAGCATTAAAAACTTCCGGTTCTGGCTAAAATCTGCAGCTCAATCCATATTCAGCCACAAGCAGGAATGAAAAAAATATAAATAAATCCATCCATCCATCCATTATCTGTAACCGCTTATCCAATTTTAGGGTCGTGGGGGGTCCAGAGCCTACCTGAAATCATCAGGCGCAAGGCGGGAATACACCCTGGAGGGGACGCCAGTCCTTCACAGGGCAACACAGACACACACATTCACTCACACACTCACACCTACGGACACTTTTGAGTCACCAATCCACCTGCAACGTGTGTTTTTGGACTGTGGGAGGAAACCGGAGCACCCGGAGGAAACCCACGCGGACACGGGGAGAACACACCTCACATATAAATAAATTTTGTTATTTAAATGTATGTTGTTCATATTCATTTTTCGTATTTCGTTCTGTTTAGTTTCATTATGTTGTAGAAAATGGTTTGTTTTCCTTAAATCACTGATATTTATATCATTCAATGTAGGGAAATGGGCTGTTCTCCTTTTTTCTATTGCAGGATTAGAAATGGAAAATCAATTAATGGAAGGTACATGGACCCAGAAACGCTGGTTTTTAGACATTTTCACTGTTGTTTTTGTCTCCATTTTTACTCAGTGCTCTTTTTTCTTGGCATTTTCTGCTGAGTTTATCCTCATTTTTGCGCTCTCACATAAACGTGGGTCCAGCGCTGTGATTGGACAGACTCAGACGAGGGGGCGGAGCCATTCTAAAGTCTCTGCACTTTAGAAGCACGTCAGAAGCGGAGCAGAATCAGAATGACGTGTTTTATCCTGTTTTCTGATTTAGGCAGCACACAGAAAACTGACTGGGTGGTCTTGTTTCAGATTGTGTGGGTTGGTGGGCTCCAGAGTCACACATTAATGTGAACATTCTCTAAATTAGGGATTTTTCATGAGATGTCCCATGTAAGCAGGAGTCTAAAGGCAGACATGTCTGCTGAGTGGTTATCCAAACCTTGTAGAACAGCAAGTCCATACTTAAAAATCAATGGGCCCTAATACTGACCCCTGATGCACCCCACTCAGATGTC
Organism: Hoplias malabaricus; assembly: GCF_029633855.1. Taxonomy (NCBI): domain Eukaryota; kingdom Metazoa; phylum Chordata; class Actinopteri; order Characiformes; family Erythrinidae; genus Hoplias; species Hoplias malabaricus. The sequence goes on from NC_089816.1 coordinate 34,222,735, forward strand.
CCCAGATGGAGATCGATAAAGATAAACCATGCAGAAAGCTGAAACACCAGGACTCTATCTCTCCTCCCTGAGAGGATAAAACACAGTCGTGTTCCCTTTGAAACGGGACACGAATTTAACGAGCAGGAGCCAGCCTTTCATTGAGCTGTCGATACGGCTGTTTCAGAGAAGACCCGAGTCTGACCTCGTCTGTTTTTGTTCCTGCGTCATCTCAGCAACCACGGCGCTCTGGCTCTGTTCATCATCCGTACTCGGTCTCAGAAACTGAAATTCATCCCAAGTCTTGTCCCGGAGAAATCCAGGGGGAGCCACTTCACGGAAGCTTCAGAAGCCAACCCACGGTTTGGGATTTGATGGAGAGATGATGTCACAGACACATCAAGAGTCTCCCGATCAAAAGCTGCACATCTCAGGACGGACCTTCTTTGCGAACTGAAAGCTGCAAGGCCAATGGTGTTGCAACAGAGACAAACTCCAAACATGCACCCCACAGCGTATATTCGCATTCAGACACAGCCTTTCTGCTTCTGCAGTCTAGTTCTTAGGGCTCGGTCACACATGAAAATCCATAACAATTCCAAACAAAGGATTGTGTTTGTTATCCTGTATACATATGATCCGATTAGTGAGTGGACTAAAGGAATTTCCTTTGTCCAGTGGTCATCGCCTACATGGGTTTGTGGAGGGCTGTGCCTCTTAATGAGTAGATTCATTTCTACCATTTACTATTACTACTTATCTGTGGGTCAGATCAAGATATAGGTCATGTAAGACACAAAACACATACAGTGCTTACTTATGCAGTGCTCTTCCTAGTTATTAAACAGCTCCTTATTTGCACTTTCATGTTTACTACAGTAACACAGTATGAAAAACAGGACAGTCGCTGTGTGAAGTATGAAGACGTCTGACAGTGAGTAAGTCCTGTCTGTCACTGTCATCTACATTTTCTCTACTTCCTATGATTGGTTCAAAAGTCCAGACTATCCATAACAGTGTTTTCACACTGTACACAAACCAGAGCTTGGTTCAGTTTGATCTGGACCAAGACCAACTCTTTTGGTCCCTTAGTCTGAGGCACCTTCTGTTCAGACCAAAGCATAAAGTCTGGACCAAATAAGGCATGTGTGAAAGCACGTTTAAAGCACACATGGATACACTGAGTCTTAGTCAGCACCAGCCCTGCAAAAGCAGCGGGCTTCTCTCTTAGTTTTAAATAGCTTTTAGGATGAAAAATGACAAGCAAACATGTACTGTTTTTTATGTGAGAGGGACTACTTTATCACTGTGCAGCATTGCATGCGCATGTTAATCATATTTCAAATCTGCTATCCCCCTTGTTTTCTTTTTCTTCGCTGTATTATGTGGCTCCACTTTGAGTTTCTTCCATATCTATATTACATCAGCCTCCCCTCTTGGCCTCTTGTACCTTAAACGAGAGCTTGTGTATTACCCATGCTGCCTCATGCCCAAACCCTGTTATTGCATTTACACTACTGAAAATGACTTCTGAGAATGTAAATTAATAGTTGGAAGGGTGGCTGACTTCTTTCTTTCCTCTTGTTCTTGTTGTTCTGGAGCTTCAAACTCTGCAAAACAAATATCTTCCATCATTGATTCATTCGTCTTCTGTAAGTGCTTCATTCTCAGGGTCACAGTGAGTCCAGAGTCCACCTAGAATCACACACAGACCAACCCTGGATAGAGCCACCAGTCCATCACAGAGCATCACTCCCCCAAATAAGCTGACCCATAAAAAACAGAATCGCCTCATAATTGGACACTAACAGTTAAATGTTCTTATTGAACTGATAGAGGACGTGATTTGTTTTGTATATTTGAGGTTAGACTAGCAGTCTTTGTGAGATTTTGTTTAATTTTATTTTATATTCATTATTTTTTTTGCCCATGAAGTCACCCGTGCATCATTAAAGGAATGTGTTCACAGTGAGAACAGTGAAGAATATTATTTTTATCACTGGGCAGCTGTGACAACACTAAAAAGATTGCTGTCACATCGCTGTCGCAAGCCTACAACTCCCAGAAGTCTCTGGGAGCACACGTGGCTAGGAGCGGCAGCTGAGTCTCCAATCAGAGAGGTCGCTCTTCAACACCTGCCACTGTCTATTTATACGACGTGCTCTCTGAGACTCCTTCGTGACATATTGTTTCATGCTCTGTCCCATTATTATTAAGGGCTAAGCAGCAGCTCTATGAAAGTGTCAAACAAATAAATACATTGGACTTTGAGTTCTTAACTTGTGTTTATTGATAGTCATGTTATTTCTTATTAATTCAAGGAATAAGGTTTAAAAGACAGTTGGTCCTCCCTTCAACGGTGTTGGGAAACTCTAATAGGCGTCTTGCCTGTGACGTAGATGGTGGACAACAACTCTAGAAGCTGCACTTAATTTAATGCAAAATGACGAAAAGGTGTGTTGTTTTTGGCTGCAATCATTCAATGTACAGTGGGACATCTGTGCACAAATGGCTCAAAGATCCCAAAATATCCAGAAAATGGACTAAATTTGTCCACTTTAAACGGGCACTTTGGAAAGGACCATCCGCTCACTCCGTTATCTGTAGCTCATTTTACTGGCGCTTTTCCAACAATATGGGCATGTAAGGACACCAACGAAAGGTGTTCAAGAGCCTCTGTAACGTGGAGGTAAACAGGGTAAGGACACTCACTTCGCCTGTTTTAGTTGGTGTTAGTTAACGTTAGCTTGACTCGCTAAACTCGGTGGCTCAGATTATACTCGGCTACGTAGCTGCATTACGGAGGTTTATAGTGTCGGATGAATTCAAGTTTGACTTCGATCACATTTACAAGAATAACGGTACCTCTAAATTTGAGTTTAGCTTATTGCTAGGCTATTGTCATGAATAATGTTGGTTATTTAGCTAGATACTGTCATAACAGTCAGTCATAACGGTGTTTTACTGCGGCGTTGTTCAGCTGTTGTCCACCAGTGACGTCATGGTCCCGTTCAAGAATTTCCGTAGAGAGCTCGGGTTTTTCCATCAATTTAATAAAATTGTCAGTTTTAAAGCAAAATAAACAGCTATTTTCATTTTAATTCATACTTATACATGTCAGTAACTTAAATAATGTGAAATATTCATGGAGGTCCATTAAGTGGTGCTTAGCGTTTTACCTTTGCATTGTTTTACAGATTGCTCTTTAGTGCCATTTGTGTTCTTTTGCACAAATTATTCCTCTCTTGGACTGTAAACCAAAAAAATTGTTTTTCTCTTAATTAATGTGTTTATCCGTCTTCGGTGTTCGGCTGCATTTTCCCTCACGTCTCCTGACAACTGTTCCATGTGACCAGACCATAAAGCTGGATTTTTGAACTATTCCAATATTACCAGCCATTTTGTTTAGGGTAAGAATGTTTACCTGCGAGCAGTTCCCAAACTACACTTCACAGTTGAGTGCACAGTTTGTTTATATTTTGCCTGAAGGACTGTGACAACGAAGGAAAGTTGGCTGCAATCAAGAGTCCTTCAATTTCTCCCCTGCCAAGGGCCTCTGTGTCTGCAGGTTTTTGTTGCAACAAAGCAGAAACTCGTGTTTAAAGACTGCGACTGACTGATTAACCGAGTGGAATCAGGTGTGCCCTTGTTTCTTATGAAAACCTGAACCCAGACTGAGATATAACCCACACAGACACAGGCAGAACGCACCACATTCCTCACATACAGTGACCCGAGGAGAGGATCCCACCCAGGACCCTGAGACCCTGGCAGCCGCGCTATACATGAGTAAATTACTACATCTTTCTTTCCAAGATTGAATAACTTTCCAAGAAAGAAGCTGTTCCTTAAGTATTTAAAGGTCTCCACCACACAAGCTGTAGCCAAGCTAAAATTCATTCATTGTCTGTAACCCTTATTCACATCATGGTGGCGGTGTATGCAGGAATAGCAGAGAGTCACTCTTAATACTACACAAATTCATCACATGTACGCTTCATATAGTTGCTACCCAATGCAAATACTTATCTCCAAAGTAGTAACTTTATGGGAGAACTATCAAAACCTTCTTAACTTTCAATGGAAGTCAAGGTAAAAAGATATTATTCAGAGTCATTCTGGAACATTTCTTTTGGCATATTTAACACAAAAGATAGAGTAAATCCAGAGTATCCAGAGATAGAGTAAACCTCAAATCCATAAGACCTGGAGATACTTGTTTTTCATTGGACAGTGATGATATAATAATCATAATTATCAGCTCAATGTATATAGTGCCTTTCTAGTCCGCAAATAGTGGAAAAAAACATTGGGAAAAAAACCCAAAAGACAAACACAATCACTTATAACCTGTTTCCACCAAAAGAACTGTGATCCTTGAACCAGTTCTGTTCAGGGTTATTAGAACCTTAGTGATATTCAGCCCGCAGCATTTCCACACCTATTACCCTAGCAGTGACACCACCATGCCTCCACATACACATTCATCTATTAAAGTACAGTAGGGACACATGGTATCCAGAGCTGGGGCACAAAAATATGAAAATTTGATCCTGTACCTTGTCATCTGTGCTTGAAATGAAAAACAAATACGAGATTGTGTTACATGGCTAAGACTGAACCGACACTACCAGATGCTGGAAAGTGCTTTGTTATTCTGCTGCTGCAGTTCTCCCCCAGGCATATGTGCAGAGAGATGTTTTTTAATATGAAACCACACCCTCCCAAAGCATATACCCATAATCAGACACATTACATTGCTGTGGTATTATTTTCCTGGTATAAAAGCAAGAAGAGCCACAATTGATCAAACTATTCAATAGGCCCCAGTACTAACCCCTGGGGAACACCACTGCTGCTCTCTTACTCTAACCACTGATACAAAAAGACGCTCCAGTTCCAGTTCTAATGTAACATAAGAAACTCCAAGAACGCAGCAGGGCTTAGTAAGTGGCCTCACTTACACACTCGCATCACTCTGCAACTGGAGGCGGCCCAACAGAGGAAAGAAAGAACGAGGGAGAAGGATAGGGACATGAAACAAAACACGCCAGACTGGGCGGACTGGTGAGGTTTTATCATCTTGAGTTTCAGAAGTACAACAGGGTGATCAATAAAATTAACGATGCAATGGCACCACATGGAGAAAATAACAAAGTGGCCACTTGAATCCGTCTAACCTAATTATCGCTTTATTATGGTCTTAATTAATACTTTCTTTCCCATAGGAAAGGGATCAATACAATTATTAGGCAGTGCAGACCATACACCGCAAACAGACACCAAATACACTTCCAATCGACACTGACACAGGATCTAATACAGGGTCGAATCAGAATAACGGTTTCCATGAAAGCCATGTCTATAAAATTTGGTAAACACATTTACAGCCAGCCAGGGCTCCAGGTCAATTCTTACACATTTAAATACACACTTTAACTGCTTTGTGCTGCTCATTGGCTGGCTCTGAGTCCTCACTTTTATTTGTGCTGTTTTGTATTTTCTGTATTGCTTTGTTTTTGTTAGTTTTTTGACTTTGTTAGTCTTTTATTTTTCTTATTATTATTTGACTAAAAGACCATTCCCAGGATTTATACAGTGGCACTTGAAAATGTGTACTAAATGTATTTATGGATGTTCACATCATTTTCAGGAAACCAAAAGTGAAAAGTCAGCCTGAAAATGTGACCTAAACCTAACGCTAACTCTAAACAAAACCTTAAACCTAAGCCTAACCTCACAGTAAGCCTAACAATAATCTTAAACCTAACCTCAAGTCTACACCTACCTCTATACATAAACAAAAACTTAACAAGTACATACAAGTACATTAACATTAATACATTGATACTTGAGAGTGAATATACTTCATGTGCTTCATGTGTATTTCCTCTCCATGTGCTGCTCTCCATTCGATTTGCTCTGGAAACCAGTCTAATGTGTTTTTAGTCCCGATATTGATAAATGGGTAAAAAATAAAGTTTGTTGTTCCGGTATGCTAGCTTCAATAAACTGCTAGCCTTATTTATTTTTGCTGTTTCACACAAAAATAAACATGTCAAGCTACAAACTGCTCTATTCTGGCTACATAGGTGGGCATAGATTGACTTATATTTGCTCTTTTGAATCAATTAATGTGGAAATGTCTCCAAACTTAGGAGACGGCTAACAGGCTAACTTGGGAGACAGTGCTACAAACCTAAACAGCTTGAGTTACAAATGAGTTTATGTGGGGATTCAAACTGTGAATAAAAACTTACAGATGTGTTACACTTCAGCCACATACAAAAAACATAAATATATATATTTTACCCACAAACAGACCATTCCACCTTAAAAGACATAAAGGATGTGAAATGTGAACAAAACTTGTGAAGTGACAAGGGATGAGAACTGCAATTCCCAGATGTTTCAGCGTTGCCTTTAAATAAGATATTTATTATTTCAGTCAAATACACTTTCTATAAAATAAGAATCTTTCCTGACCATTTGCTGCTCTCTGCTCTGTTTGTGTTGGAAAAAAAATGTCTGGTGTATGTACATAGCCCTAGCTTGGTAAATGGGTGGAAAATACTAAACAGCTCGAGTTACACATGAGTTTCTGTGGGAATTCAAACAAAGAATAAACACTTACAGACAATTTACACTTCAGACACCAACAAGATACAGTCGCTTCTTACTCACACACACCGCTCCACCTTAAAAGATAGTCGCTTCTTACTCACACACACCGCTCCACCTTAAAAGATAGTCGCTTCTTACTCACACACACCGCTCCACCTTAAAAGATACAGTCGCTTCTTACTCACACACACCGCTCCACCTTAAAAGATACAGTCGCTTCTTACTCACACACACCGCTCCACCTTAAAAGATACAGTCGCTTCTTACTCACACACACCGCTCTACATTAAAAGATACAGTCGCTTCTTACTCACACACACCGCTCCACATTAAAAGATACAGTCGCTTCTTACTCACACACACCGCTCCAGCTTAAAAGATACAATCACTTCTTACTCACACACACCGCTCCACCTTAAAAGATACAGTCGCTTCTTACTCACACACACCGCTCCACCTTAAAAGATACAGTCGCTTCTTACTCACACACACCGCTTCACCTTTAAAGATACAGTCGCTTCTTACTCACACACACCGCTCCACCTTAAAATATACAGTCGCTTCTTACTCACACACACCGCTCCATCTTAAAAGATACAGTCGCTTCTTACTCACACACACCGCTCCACCTTAAAAGATACAGTCGCTTCTTACTCACACACACCGCTCCACCTTAAAAGATACAATCGCTTCTTACTCACACACACCGCTCCATCTTAAAAGATACAGTCGCTTCTTACTCACACACACCGCTCCACCTTAAAAGATACAGTCGCTTCTTACTCACACACACCGCTTCACCTTAAAAGATACAGTCGCTTCTTACTCACACACACCGCTTCACCTTTAAAGATACAGTCGCTTCTTACTTAAAGGTTCCACCTTAAAAGATGCAGAGCTTCTGAACAAAAACAAATAGAAGGGGGAGTTTGCTTTACTGTGGGAACATCTGTTTTCCAGAATGGTCTACTCTCCCTTCAAGTTTATTTAATAAATATACTTTAAGTTGACTATTTGCAAGGGTTAAATATGTTGGGACATTTTTTAGTTCTTTATGTACAGCTTTTTTGGAGCTTCGTTACTTGCTGATGTTTTGTCAAACTTACACAATGTGGTAATGATATAGCCAAGTAAATCTTACTGACTGTTGTGATATGTGTATCATGTCAAAGTAAGTTATCTCTGAGTCACGTTAATGTTTTTAAGTTGAACCACTTCTTTAAAACTTGTACTTCTGGTCCCCTCTAATCTCAGGTGACACCACTTACCTTAAAAAGGCAGGAGCCGAATTCGCTTCATTACGCTATGAGATGTTCGACTTGTGTGCCCCAGCTTCTGTGCACTGACAGATATGAAAGCGTTTCCAGGAGATGCTGCGTGGCTTAGAAAGTGTGCTGCTTTAAAAAGAGGGCATTTAAGGAGAGGTGGGAAAAAGCCTTCTGTAATGATAATGGGGCCTGAGGTTGTGTATGTTTAATAAATCTCACAGTCATATTTGGAAAGCTTTAAAAAGCAGCACCAGCCATCACACTACATCTCAGGACAGAGGAGAGAGTTTAACTCCAGCAGGACAGGGTTTATTTAGATGCTGAATTGCTAAAAGTGTTGTGTTTATTCAGGGCTTTGATGTTTTGATATTGTTGTCACCTGCAACTGGAGGAAAACAGAAATCAGTGACAAGTTCCACTCCATAAGTGAGGCACAAGATCAGAGCCATGTTTCTGAGTCTGCAGAGCTTTGTACTGTACAAACACCGTTGCTAAAAATGTCCACAGATACGTTAATCATTTTTGATTCTAATTTTAATGTTGATTTTAATACAATAATAATTTCCATGAATCACTGCAAGAAAATCAGAAACTGATCATATATTTGGTGAGTGAATGTTTGATACCTGTTCATCAACGTATCTTCTGAAATCATCAAATCATTCATTCATTCATTCATTATCTGTAACCCTTATCCAGTTCATGGTCGCGGTGGGTCCAGAGCCTACCTGGAATCATTGGGCGCAAGGCGGGAATACACCCTGGAGGGGGCGCCAGTCCTTCACAGGGCAACACAGACACACACACACACTCACTCACATCTACAGACACTTTTTGAGTTGTCAGTCCACTTACCAACGTGTGTTTTTGGACTGATGGAGGAAACCGGAGCACCCGGAGGAAACCCTTGCAGACGCAGGGAGAACACACCACACTCCTCACAGACAGTCACCTGGAGGAAACCCACACAGACACAGGGAGGACACACCACACTCCTCACAGACAGTCACCCGGAGGAAACCCACACAGACACAGGGAGAACACACCACACTCCTCACAGACAGTCAACCGGAGGAAACCCACACAGACACAGGGAGAACACGCCACACTCCTCACAGACAGTCACCCGGAGGAAACCCACACAGACACAGGGAGAACACGCCATACTCCTCACAGACAGTCACCTGGAGGAAACCCACACAGACACAGGGAGAACACGCCACACTCCTCACAGACAGTCAATCTTTCACTCACATCTGTGGAAAGTTTCACACATTCATTTGACTATGGCTATGAATGTCTGTCTGCAGCTGCAGAGCTCCACCTTGCAAATGCGCGACCTTAACTGGTCGGATCAGGGTCAGGAGTGGACCAAAGACCTTTAGACACGGCTGCTGTAGTAGGATCCATGCGAGTGCCCATGTTATGGCCCATTAATGATGATAGGATTACTAAGTGAAATGAATCCATCATTGACGCTTTGCATTCATCTCTTCTGCCGGCCGAATTCGCCGGGCCGCCATCCAGAGGGAACACCACTTCTGCTCTCAGTTACAACCTTCAAAGCCTCGTCAAATCATTCTATCTGCATAATTTCCTGCCAGGCCAACTTAGATGGCGCCAGTCTCGATGAATGCATAAATGTGTCTAATGGACGTCGTGTTTAATTCACACGCGCCCAACATGGCAGTGAGATATTACAGTTTACCCACTGCTCAGGACCAGGCACTTAAATAATCTGCAAACCTCTGGAAAGACCTTGTGATAAAAGTAAATTTAAAGGTTTGCAGCTTGAACATGATCATTATCTACAGATGTCAAACATCCAGCCGACAGCATCCTGTGTCACTGATGAAGGACTAGAGGATGACTGACACACACTGTGCAGCGACAGATGAGCTACTGTCTCTGACTCTACATCTACAAGGTGGACCAACGAGGGAGGAGTGTCTCACAGAGTGGACAGAGAGTGGACACAGGGTTTAAAAACTCATCAAGGATTATTTGGATATACAAGGTGGGCCATTTATATGGATACACCTTAATAAAATGGGAATGATTGATAATATTAACTTCCTGTTTGTGGCACATTAGTATATTGGAGAGGGAAAACTTTTCAAGATGGGTGGTGACCATGGCGGTCATTTTGAAGTCGGCCATTTTGGATCCAACTTTTGTTTTTTTCAATGGGAAGAGGGTCATGTGATACATCAAATTTATTGGGAATTTAACAAGAAAAAACAATAGTATGCTTGGTTTTAATGTAACTTTATTCTTCCATGAGTTATTTACAAGTTTCTGACCACTTATTAAATGTGTTCAAAGTGCTGCCCATTTTATTGGATTGTCTAACACTGAACCATTTTCACTTGGTAAGCAGTTTACTAACTGTAGCATGAGAGATGGGTGGTCTCATAGGGTGTCTTGCTGCAATGACCCAGTTACTGTGTTAACCTCTGCGACATGTCAATGGCTGTAAACAAAGAAAAACGTGTTCATAATTCATGAAAGAATAAAGTTAAATTAAAACCAAGCACACCATTTTTTTCTTGTGAAATTCCCAAAGTTTGCTGTGTCACATGATCCTCTTCCCATTGAAAAAACAAAAGTTGGATCCAAAATGGCCGACTTCAAAATGGCCGCCATGGTCACCACCCATATTGAAAAGTTTCCCCCCTCCCATATACTAATGTGCCACAAACAGGAAGTAAATATCACCAACCATTCCCATTTTATTAAGGTGTATCCATATAAATGGCCCACCCTGTATTCTCTTAAAACATGCAAACTGCATAAATGGACATGGATAATGGTCAGGTGTTTGGGTAATATCTGTTTGTTGGACATCCAGCACTTTTTTTGTTGCTCCAGATTGATGCCACTAGGTCTTATTAAATAATATTATTATTATCTAAATTTCCATTACTTCCATTACTCTTCCATCAATACTCTACTAACTACACTGTAGCATCAGGACAGATGTAACTGGTGATACTGTTCATTTCTGGCAGTAGTTTGCCCAAAGTCCACTTTGAGTCTTGGTTCGTCCCAAAGTTTCTTCCTCCAGCCTTGAGGGAGTTTTTTCTTCCACTGTTGACTTCGGCTTACTCTCATGGGGTTTTCTAATCTACATTATCTGTTCTGAAATCAACTCTGTAAAGCTGCTTTCTGACAGCATTAGTTGTAAAAAGCACTATGTAAATCAATTTTGATTGATTGATTGATTGATTGATATCTACAACTGTATACTGGAGTCTCCTATTCAACCTAATTGCTGAGCATTTTCAAAGGACCACTGGCCCGGGAGCAGACCTTGTTAACGAGCTCAGTTCCTCTGACCCCTGAGGTTCTCCAGTGCTGTGAATGAATGAGAAGTCAGGGATAAGAGAGCGGCAGCTTGACGTTATCTTATCCGGGATCTGCTGGCATGTCAAGCCTTTTCCTCAAGAATATCTCACGTGTTCTTAATTACCTGCAGGAAGTGCGGCCGCCTGAATGCGAATTAAGGGCTTATTAAGGCGCTGTCTCTCACATTACACCAGGTCAGCGGTGTGACAGGACATCTTCAGAAATATATTTACAACCATCAATCACAGCAGAGCAGGGGAGTGGACAGATAGAGCCAGAGGTGGGCAGAGTCACAGTGACCTCATTAGCAAGGAACCAATCAAGTCGGGATTGATGTCTTGTGATGGAAACGGGCAAAAGGTGCTGCTACAGTTGGGTCTGAAATATTTAAACCAGATCTGAAAAGCTAAACATGTAGCACTGCAAAACTGAGTGTGAACCCAACTGTATTTCCAAAACATTCAGGCACAATCCAACAACATTTTACAAGAGAGTAGCATAGGACTCTTTCAAATGAGCTTCCCAAGATCCAGCCCCTCCCCCCAGACTCCAAAGAACACTGAACCTCAAAGTGGGAACCCCTGATGAGGTCCAACCTGGAAAAACAGGGCTGCCTTGCCCTTTAGCGAGGGAATGCCTGCCTCACACACTATCAATCCCTCACACACTACCAATCCCTAATCCACAGTAATAACCATCCACATAAGGTGGCGTTGATGCTAAATTCAGGAGAGTGCTAACTGCATGAAAGTAAACACAGAGCGAAAGTGCTACAAAACTAATCAGCTCGAGTTACACATGAGTTTCTGTGGGGATTGTAAACATTTGTACCATGAAGTCAGGTGTAGCTTTTGGCATTCATTGAGAATATTGGAATTTTTATTTTGGTACCACTTCAGCCACATTCAAACATTCATTCATTCATTATCTGTAACCCTTATCCAGTTCTGGGTTGTGGTGGGTCCAGAGCCTACCTGGAATCATTGGGCGCAAGGCGGGAAACATTCAAACAACACCTTTATCCCTAAACACACTGTTCCACTTTAAAAGACATAGAGCTCCTAAACATAAGCAAACCAGAGAGATCAGTATTTGTCCACAACTGTAGACAATGCTGGAGTTTTCTGTTGATCTGGACCTAACTGAGCCAGTGGTTTTGCTTTGAGTGAACCATTGGCTGCTTGTAGCTCCCTCTCTGCTGTAGGTCACTGTGATCCAGCCGTGTGTGTGTGTGTGTGTGTGTGTGTATGTGAGGAGGGGTGATGTACGATTGCTGTGGCAGCAGGACCTACATCATCTTCCAGCCTGCAGTACACATTCCACTCTCCCTTCTCAAGGTCAACAAGACCCAGAACAGGAAATACTCCATTAATCAAATCTACACTATCCAGCCAAAACTTCAAAAACACTACCTTAGCCAACATGAATAGACCGTCTGTCCGTGTGCCTGTGTGTGTGAGTGACAGGGTGAGTGATTGACACTGTCCACAGGTGTGAGTGTGTAAGTTAGATATAATCCACTATGAACCACACTCACCACTCCACACCAACACAAGACAAAACACTGCACACCAAGAGATTGTTTTTTAGATTTATTTATAGAATATTTCTACATAAATCATTGTAGGATACATACTTAGTTACAGCTGCTTAGTTATAGATGGGTTAAGGAAACAGAACAGGGGCGGATTAAAGATGACGTACAACAGAGGAACTGTGAATACTTCATTTTAAATTTTTTTTCTTTTGCACCCCGCTTCCTCCTCATTCGGAAAAGGTTTGGACACGATGCTAGAAAGACTGTAGAGAGAAGAGCAGGAACATCACGTGGGCTCAGGACCTCGGCCCGTGGTGCAGGGCGTTACACAGTTACTATTTCCCACCCGTACACACAGCAGCGGGGTGGACACAGAAAAGAATACGCAGGCGTACCTCCACTCACCCATCACATCTTTATTAACTGTTGGCTTCAACTACCCAGCTCAGCTTTTCTCACCCTTGTCGCTATGGTTACCCTGAAGCAGAGGAGGATGCATGGCAGTGCCAAATAATAATAATAATAACAATAATAATAATAAACACAAACGCCTCCCATGCTTTAATATTGCAACTGTTTCCTCTCACACAGCTCATCAGAAAGGACAGACACGTGAAGTTAAAAAAGCATCTGAAAGATAATGTAGAACACACACACACACACATACATGGTTGTTATCATACATGGTTATTGTCAAAGTATAATATGACTTTGTATATGTTTCCTTCAAAAGGGTCCTTGCGTAAATATAATGGAACAAATACACTCAGTAACACTGACGTTACAGTCATGTGACGACAAACACCAACACTCAAGACACTGTCCTCACAGCAGTGGACACTATGCATTGATTGAATAATGTAATGGATTAATTATGCGGTTGACGGCAGTGCAGTGCATTACGAGCCCTGGGGATGGACAGTGCAGTGGACACACAATGCAGTGCACAAACAGCTCAGCAGATGAACAGTGTAGTGGATAAATAGTGCAGTGAATCACCAGAGGAGTGGATAGATGGACATGCCATGGATGGACACTGCAGTGGATAATCAGGTAAATACTAAGGTCAGTGGATGGACAGCACATTAGATGGACAGGACAGGGGAGGACACTAGTAACTGATTTCATTTAAAAGTTTAGAAATAAATTGACCTGCAGTGGAAATGAATATTCAACAAACCACTGACTGTTATCTCTAGTGTTTTTTAGGGGAGTGAAATTCACAAGGTGATCATTGCATCAGTTTGGTATTTTTGGTTTTAAATGGATCAAGCACAGTTTTTGGGCTTTAAAATTACAAATACCAAACACAAACAAACAAACCCTCCGCAAATACAAGAGGCTCCACGTCCATTTCTGAGTTGTGTTTATTTTAAGAGGAATTCTGAATCAGGCCGAATACAGAATCATGGACGTTTTAAAGTGAAATGGACACCGTAACCGAAACACTGCTCAATATGGCGGATCAGGATTGAACCAAAGAATTGTACTGAGATTTAAATTGGCTGAGAAAAGCCAGTGGTTTTATCAGTACCAGCAAAACTATTTTACATGATTGTGGTTTTTGAGGTGAACATAAAGGGGTAGTTTTCCAGACAAGGTTTATGTCCAGTGCAGGAATATTCACATTTTGAACTGTGGTTTTCCATTGAAAGTATAACATTGTCCAGGACTAGGCTTAATCACATCAACACTAGGACTGAGACTAGGAGACCACCCCAGAGTTTACAACATTTTTATTTTATTTAACTAATTAGTTATTTTTTTTGTTTTTTGAGAATCAACTGATCTGCAATATTTTGAGGTTCATGAAATAAACTTTTAGCTCGTATTTTCTCACTGGAAATCTTTTTCTGACATTGTTTTACATCAGCCAAAATAGTCTGGATCAAAAGCTTGAAAATGACATGCTGCATGACCAGGCGACATGAAAATATAGCATTAGGCAAAGGGCATAAACCCAAGTGATCCTGTTTTTTCTCTTCCTTTCGGATTAATGCATTAATACAATCTTATCGTTATTTCTTTACCACATTAGCTTTCTGATTTTCCTCAGCAGTTTGGATCAGAAGGTTTGTGATCAGATAACAGTTAATAAAAAAGTCATCAGCTTATCTTTATTTACTCATTCACTATGTTAGCATCCAAGCTTAACACTTTGAGTAAACATTAACATGAACCCGCAGGGAATGTAACGTAACGTTTGCTCGGTTTTGGTACGTAGTGTGTTAATTGGCTTTAAGTTCTTGGCTCTATTCCCATGAGTTCTCTTTGTTCGTTCAGTGTCATGGGCTCGTCCTGCCCTAGTGCCCCCTGGGCTACGTCATGTCATGTGTCCTTCGTTACATTCCAGGACTTCCGTGTCTTTTTAAAGTCTGTGCTCTTGGTTTGTTGTCTGTGGCTGTGGTTCCAGGGTCTTTGTGTTTCTAAATTATATTTAGTTTATTAAAGTTCTGCATCTCTGCTCTAACTTCAGCTTCCTCATCTCTTCAGTTTTGAGCTGATATTTCAAAACTGACAAAAACCTTCAGTCAGTTAAACAATGATTGATAATATGTGTTTAAAATCGATGGTGACGTTTTGGATTTAGATTTGCTGCTAACACTCAAAACTAACACAACAATCCTGTCTCGGTTTTATTTTGGTGTCTGAAGGAGTCCAGGTGACAACAGCAACCTGCGATGAAACCCGGCAGCAGCAAACAAACAGACGTAGGGTTTGCTGGAGATTTCGAATAGACCTGCGACTGCACGAGGGATTGTTTTACTCTGTGTGTTTGTGTGGATGCAATGCCCAAAAAAGATAGCCGTGAGACCACATCAAATCAACACTGCTGACTGGACAGACACATAACAGAGACTGCGTTAAATGAGCCTGCTCTGAGAGCCAGAATGACTGAGAATGGACCGGACAGACTTGAGAATGATGAACTCAGACAGACAACAGAGAGTGTAACTAATGAGGCTAATGAGGCAGATTTCTTTTTTGCGAGATGTCACATGTTCATGGTCGGACGCCAGTGCATTCATAATGCTTCAAGACATGTGTAAGTAACATCACCCCTAAAGTAAAAAGACAAAAAAGAAACCCAATACTCCATCAGTAAAAAAGGTTAATTTACTATAACATACCTTATGGCTTGAAATGCTTTAAGTAAATCTACCTATGGCATCTCTTTCTATGGCTTTCATTATAAGTGTTTAATAACCATGTCTGGATCAAATCTGTATTTGGAATGAAATTAGAAACATCCATTTCCCTGTACGTCACACAGATTTAACACACAGACCCTAGATCTGAGGGGCTGCCGTGGTATTTGCGGAGCTAATAATCCTTCTGGTTCACGGTGTAAGTTTGTGTCACTGAAATGAACGACTGAATCTCATGCAGAACCTCAGATGGTGAGATTATGTTTGTTGATGTGTATATTTTAAATTCATGTGCAGCTTTAAACTGAAACAGGGGCCATCAACTGGGACGGCATGAAGGTTTAAAGGTTCTAGAGCTGAAAATATTGCCATAAATGACAAAAAATCTATTTTAAAATGTATGTTTCATGATGAGGAAGATGATGATGATGGTGAGGAAATGTGATTGCCAAATGGCAATGACAGTGTTAGGAAATTATACCTAAATAGACACAAAAAGTATAGAGAGTGTACAAAATATAATTCGCTTCTCCTGGATTTTCAAGCCTACCCCAGCTTAAAAATGACCTCTAACACTGACCCTAGGCTCCAGATAGTCAGAACATGCAGGATTGTCTCCAGCGCAATGTTTACACTTTTACACAACAGTTTGCAGAGTCTGGATTTAGTGAAACAGCGCCACCAGTGGACGGGAGTTTGATTAGTGATGGTAAAATAACTACCAATCACAATAAATCAGAATGGAGAAGTTTTATGAATACCTGGGCTGCTCCTGTTAACGTTTTGATCTTGTTGGTTGGACAGAATAGTGGGTAACACCACTCACTGCCTTCCACACAGCAGACTGAGCTTCAGATCCTAGCTCGGGCCAATGGCCTTGGGCAAGACTCTTAACATTACATTCACCTACATCTGTTACAGGATTAAAAGCATTAAGAGGATTAAGAGGATTATGAATAAGAGCATCTGCTAAATGCCATAAATGTAAAATGCAAAAGCCAAATTACACCATGAATACTACACCAAGAAATCTCCAACAATAACTGATAGGAACACTGCATTGGAATCATTGCTCTCAATAATGTATTCTGCCATTTTCAATATTTAAAGTTCATGACTGTAATAATAATAAAAACAAATTATAAAATTCAGAAGATGCTAACATAGCATACGTTAATATATATCTAGTTTAATTGTACACATCTGTATCATTAAATCAATTGTAGCTTTTTTTATATTCATTGGGAATGTTTGCATTTTACTCTGGTAGCTGTATACTCCCTGAACTTCGGTACAAGGTAAAAGAGCATGGAGCTGTAGTCCTGCAAATTAATTCTGTCTGCTGATGCACAAACGCCACCGACTCTTCCAAAGCCCTCCTTACAATGTCCTCTACTAAGACAAAGAGCTAGTATACCTCTAATAGTTCTACCAATAATCAGTTAGTTTTTAGCTGCTTGTTGGCATTTTTGTGGCAGAGAGGTCTATAAATAACAACAGTTTAACACAAACCAAAATGCCCTGGAGAAGAGGTCCAACAAATTAGCAATGCTAATGCTAACAGATGAATTTACTCAAACAAAGATCAGCTGGTCGCCTTGCAACAGACTCGTGCCCCCTCCAGGATGTGACCCACCATGACCCTCAATTGGATAAGTGGTTAGAGACAATGAACGAATGAATGAACTCAGCTGGTCTCCTACTGGCCCATGTTGGCTTTTGCAGAGCAGATTTTTTTCATATTCTGTAACGTTTAGTACAATTAAAAAGTTAATCATGGCTTTGGCTAATGTATGTATTAACCATATTAGCACCTTCAATTGGAAATGTTTAGGGCAAGCTAAAAAAGTTTAGAGCAGAAGTCTGGCAAGTTATGATTAGTTTTGTATAACATTAACAGGTTGGACAATGCAAATTTCATAAAATCACAAACTCAGCTGGTCAGCCATGTTAGCATTTTGCAGAGCAGCAGTTCTATAATCTGGACTAGCAGAGCAGAAGCTGGCTTTGGTTAACATCACTGTTATCCTTGTGAAAAATCTAGCAATCAACTGGTCCCTTATTTGGTCATGCTAGCATTTCATAGAGCAAAGTCCCAGAAGTTCACACTTGCTCAGACCAACATTTACAAGCCTCTCTACTATTTGGATGCGTTAGCATTTCTCAGAGCCGTGGTCCTATAATCCGAAAAGTTTAGTACAAGCCAAGAGAGCTGTAAGCGAAGGGTCTTGGGCTAATGTTAACCCAAGGGCACCGCGCTGCTCGGTCTATTCACAAACACATTCCTTTCCAATTCAGAAGTCCCTCTTCTGCATCGTTTCAGAGGAATGAGCTGGTTTTGATGGAATTTCTTGCCTCCGTTTGGATGTGATAGTAAATCAGCTTTGCTCAGCTCCACTTCTCGGCTGTGAGAAATTCCGCCCGAGTTATTATCCTTCCACAGATGCAATCTGAAATTCTCCCGAGGCCTTCACAACACAGCCGAGTAAACACAACCGTCTACAAACAAGACACCGGGGGCCAGAGTGAGCTTTTTTTTTTCAAAACGAATCGTCTGTTATTTAAAAAAAAATGAAATAAAGGATATCAATTATTTTGAGGTGCAACATGTTCGACAGATGTAGCATGATGCTGCTACAACAAGGCAGGATTCATTCCACTTAGCAAACCACTTCTGTATTTTTAAATAGATGTGTGATTGATTGTGTGGCAGAAGGAGGAAGGCCTTGTGAATTTGAAATGTCGTGCAAGCTCTGAGGCAAATGGAAGCAAAGCGATATGAGTCAGAGCCTCTCTCTCTCATTCTTTAATCAGGCCTGAACACAACCTAACCCGAAGAGCAGGGCTCTGGCTGGTCGAGTATACACCGCTAGTGGCCAGAAAAATGACTCAGAACATGTTTCTCCATAGACCTTTTCATAGGTCTAGTTTCACAGTGTCTGTGGCGGTAACTTTAAAAAGACCTTCTTAACTTACAGTGGAAGCAATGCTAATGCTAACAGATGAATTTACTCAAACAGAGATCAGCTAGTCGCCTTGCAACGGACTGGTTCACATAATTTTGAGGCATTTCTATTGGTCCATTCATCATACCATTTACGCACAGTATGAAGGACACCTGCTGTGTTCGAATGATGTAGTAAATTAAACTTCCACAAAAATGGAGATACATATATTTTATTGGACAATGACGATATTCAAACTGTAGCAGTCCCACTGTGGTATATTCTATAGCAAAGCGGAGGCTGTATAAGTGATTAAAGCCTAAAGGGTAGACCTCCTTCCAATATCAAGTCTTTCTTTACCTCTAAACCACTTTCAATAATTGAATGACTCGATGCAGGACATGGAATGAGAATTAAGCCATAAATCTCCTGTAGCATCATGCTAATTACAGTGCTGACTATATGCCAGCTATTCTTTATTTTTTTGCCAAAGGGGTGCAAGTGGCCTATTGTATGCGTCAGTAATTGACTGCTGGAGAACTCTGGCCCCACAAAAGAGAGAAAGCTTGACAGTCTGCAGTGTTTAGACACAAAGCTTTAACGGCCAGAGCCGAGGTCACCGTCTGGTCTCGGAAAAGCCAATTACGGTTGAAGGAACTTTTGGCTGGAGAATGGAGCTGCAGTTGTGGTAATCAACTCCATAAAACAACATCTGCGCTGTCAGGACAGAAAAGAGCAGCACAGCTGAGGAAGTGGCAGCGGCTCAAAGAGAGTCTTCTTTTCCTTTTGTTCAGAGTGACACACACATTATGGGCTGCCTGGTTTAGTCTGTATTAGAGAAATAAAGGAATGAAGCAGAGAGAGAGAGAGAGTTACATGTTTATTACAGGTTTAATTCTAAGGTCTCTCTGTTTTTCTCTCCCTGAGATTGATGTAGATGTCAGTGTATGATGCTGACACTGCAGGAGAACATTGCAGGGATACTCCTCTTTTCCTCTCTCTCTCTCTCTCTCTCTCTCTCTCTCTCATTCCTTAAAGCAGATGTCAATATCTTCCCTGTCTTTTCTTGGAAACCCTGCATAAATTTGCCACAGCTCCCAGACTCGGCACGCCACTTTCCATGGGGGACTTTTACATTCTCACACATTGTCTGTGTGTTTGGCTTTAAAAGTCTCACTTTCTGAGCTCTGCCAGGGTTTTTCTTTCTCGCAGCGTGCAGGGCATTCATATTCCGTCACTGTAAGGCCGCCCTGGAGGTCATTCAAAACGGACTCATGCATTTTAATGCCTCGGTCTGAAGGTAGTGGCTCAACTGCACCTACTGCAGCTGTTCCTTTTTCAAAGATAGAATCAATATTGAGCTGTTTTCTTAGCGGCGGTCAAGGCCTAAAGGTTAGGGAGGTGGAACAGAGGGTCGTCGGTTTGATCCCCTGGACTGGCAGGACAAACAGGGGCAAGGAGTATGAAGATACGATGCTTTAGTTTGCTCCTGTCCTGCTGTGGACATGGGGTTCTTCAACTCTTCAGTTTTGCAGTTGAAAAATGATTCCAATAACGAGCTGTAAGATAATGCACTTGAATTTTGAGATATTAATGACTTAACAAATTGTAACCTCCTGATGTATCCTAATCAGGTCGAGGATATTCACATCAAACCTGCTTCAAGGATCCACTGCAATCTCTGAGCTGTTTTCTGAGGACATTAAGAATCCTTAAGCTTCAGTGCGCCGCTGGGCGATAAGAAACCAACTCGTCTCGTGTGTAACTTATGGGTGCGTTTTTTTTAGAATCAGATAAGGATCTTTCATTTAAATGTTTTGAAGTAAGGAAGAAGGAAGGTTTTCCTCATCCAGAGCTGGACTGGATTATACCTCCACACCTGCTACAGAGGGTGAGAGAGAGAGAGACTCTATGAGAGCCTCGGCATACGCTACACCTCTACGTACATAATGGAGGACTCACCACTCGGTTACTGCTTAAGCTTCTCTCCTGAAAATCCTGCTTCCAATTTTGATAATTAGCTGAAGGAACGGGGATAAAATCAAGCTAAATATTCTGTAGCCCAGCGTTGGAACAAGCAGCCGGTTAGATCTGGGCTCTGGGCGCCTGCTAGTCCAGAGCAGTAGCTAATTACAGGGGCCATTTGGGGCGGCAAAGACGTAAAAGTACGGTGGAGTTATAAAGCACTGCTGAAAAAGAGAAAGCTCATTTCCAGCAGCAGTGTTCCAGCTCCATGCTCAAGACCACCACACTGAGATTACAGCTTTAAAACACTCATCAATCGTCTGAGAGGGGGGGGGGGGGGGGAGAGAGATGGGGGAGAGAGAGAGGGGAGTGAGGGGGGAGAGAGAGAGAGAGAGAGTGAGGGAGAGAGAGAGGGGAGAGAGAGGGAGAGAGGGGAGGGAGAGAGAGAGAGAGAGAGAGAGGGGAGGGAGAGAGAGGGCAAGAGGGGAGGGAGAGAGAGAGAGAGAGAGAGAGAAATAGAGAGAGGAAGAGAGAGAGAGCGACAGACTCTCATTCGCCCTGTCAGTGCAACCAACAGTCAGCAGTGTGGTACTTTTATCCAGTCTGGTAGTGTATGACCTTCACTGATCCATCCCACTTACACACCTACACACACACACACACACTCCTCCTCCTCACAGGGATTACCTCAGGACTGGCCATCGTATTTAAGGGATATGTGAAAGCCGGGGCCAGAAACTCATTTCATTGGTAATTTCCCACATTTCTGCAAGGTGAAGTCATTAGCGGTGTGAGTGCAGCCCCCCAGCAACAGTGCTGTCTCTCCTTTCTGTCTCTCTCTCTCTCTCTCTCTCTCTGTTGAACTACAGCCCTTTAGGCAGCTGCTTTTTTGTGGATTTTGTCCCAATTATCTCCAAGTATCAGCTCCTATTCACTGTCACAGCAGGTTTCCATTCACAGGGCCACGGAGCAGTCCAGAGCAGGAGGGGGATTCGAGTACAGATCCCTGTCTATCATTCATTTAACGTCCAATCAAAACTCTCAAAACAATGAGAAAGTTTTAGAAATGATGAGATTCAAACGGCCTGTTTACACCTGGCACTAAGACACATTTATGGAATTGGATCATGTTCCAAATGGACTTGTTTCTATTAAAATTGAGGTACACACACCCTCAAGACTCTGTGATCGTATTCATATCAGACCAAACAACAGCATTCGGAGGTGATCAGAGTCGGGTCTTGTCCACGGCCGCCCCAGAGCCCATCGTGACTGACTACGTTGAGGTGCGGCCAACTTATAATACCTTTTAGAGCTGTGTAAAATGTTCCTGCTGATGGCTGCATTCTTGCAGGTGTTTTATTACAGTGTTAACAAAGGAATACCCCATGTTTAACAGCTGTAATTACACAGACAGGGGGTGTCCAGTATAGTACAGCGCAGCATGTGCTTTGAAAGGTAGTGTTTAATCTCGCACAGCTCCATACAGCACCGACACGCTCCAACTTTCATGGGTCATTGATCATCGATCAGCTTTATGTAGCAAACGGTGGGGAAAGTATTTGGAGTTTTTCTGCTGAATCAGCTACGTTTTCACCGTCCACAACTCCATAACAGTGAGAACCTTCACCGGCGTCTGACAGGTAAAAGGAAAGGAGCGATCATGTCCCCATTTCAATAGACATGTTACGGTGGAATAATGACAGCAGACACACAAGCCTTAGGCATGTTTACTGTACTGCCCGTCTCCTCCGGCCGAGTGACAGACACTCAGAATGAGAGAGAGAGAGAGAGATTGACCAGAAAACAGAGGACATCATGTTCTTGTTTTATTTCCTATCACTGTTTGAAAATCTCCCTCGAGCTTCACACTCCACTTTGAGCCTGCCGTGGAATCTGAGCAGCAGGAGGAGGGACACACAGCCTGCGATTGAGGTAAGACCTGGCAGACATTCCCAAAACCACAAGAAAACCACATCAGTTTTTTTAGGTGTACAAATACATTTTAAAGCATTGTGGTGTATCGTGTGAAGAGTTTATTGGGCGCTACATTCGTTCATTCAGTCACACAGCTCCAGGGACCTGGAGGTTGTGGGTTCGATTCCCGCTCCGGGTGACTGTCTGTGAGGAGTTGGTGTGTTCTCCCTGTGTCTGCGTGGGTTTCCTCCGGGTGACTGTCTGTGAGGAGTGTGGTGTGTTCTCTCTGTGTCTGTGTGGGTTTCCTCCGCGTGACTGTCTGTGAGGAGTGTGGTGTGTTCTCTATGTGTCTGCGTGGGTTTCCTCCTGGTGACTGATAATTGCATTAACTCTAGACTTGACACTCTTTGTAAAATCAGCCGACTCCTCAGCAGTGTGGGGAAGGGAGGTGTGCCTCTAATCAGAGCGTCCAGCATGGACTCGTGGACCCGTGATTAGAGTGTTTAGGAGGTATTTGCTAAACTGAAGCCCCTCCCTCACCTGTCGGGGGCACCTCCTCTGTTATGGAGCTCTGTGGCCCGGAAGCCTGGCCTGGGGCGAGCTGAGAATTGTTGGGACTGAATATCTGCAGGAAGGGGGAATACACCTGCCCTGAATATTAAACAAAAAAAAACATCTTATCACATCTGAGCACACCACAGGCCCTGGAAGGACTTTCTCTTTTGGCTGCAGTCACATTCCCAAGCCACGCTCCTGTTTTCCTGTCCCCTCGTCATTGAGGCTGCGAGAATTATCTGCCGAACTACAGGGGAGCGGGAATAAACAAGAAAACAAGATTAACAAAATGCTCCAGTGGTGTTTTCTTGTTTTTCCTCTTCTCTTCTCTTTTCCCTCGTGCTGGGACTCTGATATCAGGCGTGCGATTACGGCTAAGCGCTAATGTGCTGAGCAGAAACAGAGCTGATAGCGAGTGGAAAAGGCAAAAGCTGGTGAAATCAGCAAAGCAGGCAGCTGCAGCGCTCTCCTGCGGGTTACAAACACAAACAGGAAGAACACCAAGTGCAAGTCTTTGCTACAGAGTTCTCTTTTAAGCTCTCGACACTGTGGGCACCTGTACATCTGGAACATGGTCCCTCACTGTCATTTTAAAGCAATGACTTGACCTAATGACGTATGAATGGTTTCTGACTGAAACAAGTGGAGGAACTGTGTGGAAATTACACCACGTTGGGTTTTTAAGTAGGAGATATTTGATATTTTAAAGTAAACTAATGGATGTCCAGTTCTAACATCTGGGACCTGTTCCTTTAAATGATAACGAGCCGCTCGCTGTTCACCCCGACCCCGAGCGCACAGCAGTGAGGAGCGAGGAGCAGAAGCTCTGGTTTTTAGCCGTTTTCACTCAGTTCTCTTTCTTCTCTGTTCTCGTTTTCTCCGTTTTTACTCGCTGTTTTTAACCTCGTCTTCACGCTCTCACGTAAACACGGTCCAGCGCTGTGATTGGCACTTCTGATTAATATCAGAAACGGAGCAGAATCAGAACCTCTCGGGTTAGCCCATGATTTCAGCCTCAGGCAGTGCACAGGAAACTGAGTGGGGACGTCTTGTTTCACAGTGTGTGGGTTGGTGGGCTCCACATCCACACGTTAATGTAAATGTGCACTGAACTAGGGACATTTTCATAATATGTCTGCTGTAGTCTCTAGAGTTTAAAAAGACTGTTCTGTGATTGACCCAAACTGCTCCAAAAGTGACTTGAGTTTGATTTTTCATTTCTGGGCCGCTCTGCCTCTGTACACAATGATTACAGATTCATCTCAGAGTGCTACTGAGATATGAGTTCCTTTAAATGAATTTCATTAGTCAGCAAAAACAGGTTAGAGAGAGAGAGAGAGAGAATTTAAAAACACTCTGCCACAAGCTCCAGTGTTTCTGATCACCCTACGCCGATCCAAACACACCCACAGCATCAGGAGTGTGACATCTCCAATACACAATGAATTATTCACATTCCTGCACTTGCCAAGTTGCCTGAAGTGACTCTCTACTAGTAAACTGTAGAAGAAAAACTCACAGTGGCAGTGGACAATTCAAAGACAACATTACAGCATGCCCCCAGTCTCAGAACAATAATATCTCAGCAGGACTAAAGCTCCAGCCACTTATTTCCATATTAGGGACTGGGTTATGGGAGTACAGTTTTGTGTGGCTCAGGTTACGTGGCCAATAACTACTTAATTTGACTTAAAACTACTTAAAAGAAAATGTTTGCATCGTATGCAAATAGACCAGCCACAACTCATCGATTCTGCACGATGCGTAGAAGCAGACCAGCTCTAAAATGGTGCTGCGACAAAAACACACCCATGTGAAACAAAGTCGGAACAACTAACGCAAGGATTTAATTTACTTGTGTAACGTTTGAAGACAAGATGCAATTAACCTTAAACATAATTTCATTCTCTATGACATCACCATGCACCAGCAAGCTCGGGTAAATCATGTCAACCGACAATATCACGTTTCACCTGCCGCTCTCACGACTAACACTTACCCTGCACAGACGAGTAGGATTCATGATTTTAAATTCACGGTTGCTTTGATGTTGTAGACAAACAAGGGTTTATCACACTCCCATGAAGTACATAGTTATAACTATTTAAAAATGTGGTTATAACTATTTGCAACTTGGTAATATTGCTTTGTAAACATACTTATAAATTGTAATAAGCCGCATAAGACTCGTATAAAGTTAGATATATTTTTAACTCACATATGGCACTGTTCATTATAAAACTTTTTAAATAGATAATGACCTGTGCATAATTATAAATCTCTTATAAAACATGTTATAAATAATGACTAGGTTATAAATGTTTAAAATGCCACCACTGTGTGCTTCATGTAAAGAGACTTACACTTTACATTATTATTTATTATAAATCAAATGAGGAATCATTTTATTTGAATCCTCACTGATGGCATTTTAAACGTTTATAATGTGTCTATAACCATTAATACATTATTACATTACTGTTTTATAATAATGCACAGGTCATATTTAAAAGGCATTATAATACATAGTGACATCTTCATAAGTTACAATATAATCTCATAATCAGAGCCTTATGACTGATGACTTATGACTTATTATTGAAGTTCATAAGTATCATCATCATCATGAATCATTATTACCACGATACAAAGAGTTACTTACAAATGATTATAACTATGAACCTTATAGAAAGTGTTACCAAAATTCTTATACTGTCACAGAAAACTTTACTCTGAAGATGAAGCAGATGTATTTTTAGCGAATGGTAAAACTGACCAGGGATCAGTGTTTATGACCAAAATAGGTCTGACTTTATGAATTGTACATGGAATTTCAAATGTGCACTTTTTTAATCGTGACCCTGTCATCTAAATTCACCAATCCCTCAGTCTGATTGACTTGTTTCTGGTGTTGGTTTGAGGTTTCTCAAGAGCAAGGCAGTCCAGCTGTGTGGAGAGGTAGAGTATAATTATCGTTATATCTCCACACATCAGTCTCTAGAGCTGTGGGTGGAGCTTTTGGGTGGAGACTAGGGCGGCTCCTGTGGCTTTAAATATATATTATTTGTTTTGTTATAATACAGAATATTTAGGAAGCATTCAATATCAGGAATCTTTGCTGCCCAGGTACAGCACAGACAATCCCTCCCCAATAATTAATACGACATATGCTAAATAACTATAGCTCTATAATAGAAACGTCAAGCCTTAGGGGGATGTAAGTTAAGTATGTGTTTATGGACCAGTGCATGAGTCTGAAACCGGTTCTAAAATGATGAGAAAAGAGTGATCAGTGATGTCTGTAGCAGTCTTTAGGGGTCCTGATGGGAAAGACACCTACTATAATTAGCAGCAATATTCAGAGGTGTCTTTATGGTGTGGCTTTTTCTCTGTTATCAAACTACATCGAGCTGCTTTCCTACTGTTACCTCCCAGGTATTTTATAGATACTGTTTTTCACAAATCCCCCAAAACAAAAGAAAACAAAGGAATAATAATAATAACGATAAGAAAGTTAAGAACTAAATAAATGAGATGAAAATGGCTGAAATCAATGGAAAGACATATATCTCAATGGCCTTATGGCAAAAAAAAATAAACCATTTAAGTATTATCAAAATATTTATCGAACCACTCACTGGAACAGCACGCCGAGGAACTAAAATAATCTAAACAGTGAAAAGAAATAAGTTACCATACCGTAGTTTTTTGTAACACAGAAATTTACATTATTTACATTCACTTTTTTTGTTTGTTTGTTTCGTGTTGTGTTTAAATAAACTCCTTTGATCAGTGGCTCTCTCTAAGGTTCCTCCACCGCCAGAAAAGCTCCTTCCGAAAGGAATGAAAAGCCCTGTTTGGACGCTCCTCTGCAAGAAGACGAAGAGCCGACCCCCCCGAATGCAGTAAGGCTTTTCTTCTGCTAAAAACCACCTGGAGGGGGCGACAGTGAGCGGTTACACTCCGAAAGGCGGCGGTGCACCTTCAGCGAGGAACATGGCAGACATCCGCACTTCAGAAAAGGAAGGAAAATAAAATAAATAAAAATATATTATATATATTTATATATTTATAGAGTTAAAAAATGAAAAAGAAAAGGGAGATGGGGAGCTTCCATCGAGCGATCGGGACACGGAGGGAAATAAACGGATTCCAGGGGTTTTTTTTGTTTTGTTTTTTTTCCATATGTTTTTTTGAAGATTTTTTTTGTCTTTTTTTTTGTGAATTTTTGGAAGTATGCTATGAAAAAAAAGCAAAAATTCCCAAAGAAGTCTCATCCTCTTCATACAGCAGAACTGTACATTTTTAAATGCAGGTAAACAAAATGTAAAAGTGCTTTTTTTTTCAAAGACTCTTTTACTCCAGTATTTGGAAAGGTGTAGCAGGCACTTAAGTCCGTCCCCACTCCGCAGGTGTCTGACAGTGTTGTGTTTGGGTTATTCCCATGTTATTCCAGGGTTACTCCAGGGTTATTCCCGGTTAATTCCCAGGTTGTTCCCAGGTTTTCTAGCCCAGGATATCCAGGTAAACTGGTGTGGCTTTTCCCAATGCAAACAGGATTTTCTGGATGTCTTTGATGTTGAGCCTCTGCTGTGGCTCCCGCTGCCAGCAGCCGAGCATGATGTCATACACCTCCTTAGGACACAACCTCGGCCTCTCCAGCACCCGCCCTTGAGTAATACACTCAATTACCTGCAGAGAGAGAGAGAGAGAGAGAGAATCAAATACAAATACGAATGTGAAGAAGAGAGTGAAAGAAACAAAAATGGAAGTGGAAGAACGATATGGACAGAACAAGAGACACACGGCAGAGAGAAAGAGAGAGAGAAGGGCAGGGAAGGTCAGAGCATTAATGAGTGAGAGAAGAGTGGACTGAAAAACATTCAGAGGGTCATGGACGTAAACCGAAGGTTGCTCTCGCTCCTTCATCACGGCTAACGCCTCGGCCCTGAGTCAGTGACGATAGCCAGCGTTCCTGACCACACTGAGGGAGTTCCTCCAGCCCGGGCAGGTCACCAGAGAGTGAGCAGGGTTTACTGTTCTGTCTAAGGCTATTAGAGTAAATCCACATCTCTGCGTCTCATCACACAGACACTAGCTAGAGTCTAAACAATGTTCACGTCTTGTTATTCCTGTTCTTACAAGACCAGAACCCTGCTGCTAAATGCTAGTAGGGAAACAACGCAGCTAACAGCTGGCGTTGTGTGTACCAGCCGTGCTGTGATTCTCATTATCGAACATGAACAGGATACACAGAGGAAAACAAAGGCAGATCAGACTTCGCTGCTTCGTCCACTTCACAGAGGCGTGCCGTCCACGTTAGAAAACACCCACCCAGCGCCTGCTTCCTTCATCTTGGAGAGGGGGGACGTCACGTTGAAGACAGACTACACTCACCTCATTATGTGCGATTTGACTCGGAGCCATTGTTGCTTTAAGAGCCCGAGCTGCCGTCGTTTAATTGCTCCCCCCTGTCATCTTGGCTTAAGCCTTAATTGATTCCACTCCTGCTTAAATACGCTAGCCAAGGGCTAGGGCTGATAATAGGGCCTCGTCACGAGCCCAGGCAGTTCTCAGAAGCGGGATGTTGAGGGGAGTGTGGCGCACATGTAAGTGTCAGAGCAAAGACAATGGTGAGGAACCAGGACAAGTCCACTGGGCTTTAGCCACACACAGGGACGTGGACTACAAAGATCCACCGCAAGCCAAAAGCAGCTCACAGCAGTTAATACGTGATAATACGTGATCGTAATGTAGGGCTTGTGTGTGTGTTTTCCCTGTTCTAATACACCTGATGTAACTCATTACATATTTAGCAACCCTGAGTCAGGTGTGTGGGAGCCGATGCAGCTCTGAACACGCAGCAGATGGGCGAGGGTTTTTAATTGTGTCCCAAAAATACACCAAATTGAAATGACCATGGTTCTACACTCACGGTCCATTCTCTCAGCTCCAGTGACCACACGGGTCACTTCACAGTTCTACAATCACACGCTATAGTCTGCATACTTTGTTACCCCCTGTTCCTCAGGACCCCCACAGAGCAGGTGTGACGTGGTGGTGGATCATTCTCAGCGCTGCAGTGACACTGACGTGGTGGTGGTGTGTTAGTGTGTGTTGTGCTGGTGTAGAGTGGATCAGACACAGCATTGCTGCTGGAGTGCTGCAGAGCTGAGTGGGGGATTCCAAACCCAAGAGCCACGGCATCAGTAAACCTGCCGAGTCTGCACGGAACAACCTGCCGAGTCTGCACGGAACAACCTGCCGAGTCTGTACGGAACAACCTACCTCATTATTGGCCAGCTGGAACCACGGCTGCTTGCCATATGTGAAGATTTCCCAGAGGATGACCCCGAAGCTCCATACATCACTTTCTGTGGTGAATTTCCGGTACATGATGCTCTCTGGAGGCATCCAGCGAATGGGCAGCATCGTATGACCTCCGACCTACAACACACAATACACAACACACAGCCGATAAGAGAACAGACCTGATGATGAAGCACTAAACGACAAACAACAGCAACCCATGTTGTCTCTGAGAGTAATAACTGAGTACTGCAAAATGTCTCCAAAGGCTCGGGTTGATTCAGATTTCCCAAGACTTCACCATCACCATCATCTCATTCACAAATCCAGGGCCTGTTTGATTTAAAAAGTAAAAAAGGCTGCTTTTCTGCTGTGGACATCTGCCACCACTATAAAGAAACACTTACCTGTAAATATTTGTGTCATAAAAATAGAAACATGCTTTTAT
The DNA here is from genome assembly GCF_029633855.1 of Hoplias malabaricus. Taxonomy (NCBI): domain Eukaryota; kingdom Metazoa; phylum Chordata; class Actinopteri; order Characiformes; family Erythrinidae; genus Hoplias; species Hoplias malabaricus. The sequence goes on from NC_089816.1 coordinate 34,252,779, forward strand.
TGTCATTGCAGAGCAGAATGAAGAAACTCTGAATCTGTCCTAAAACCTAGGGAGCATTATATGTCACAGTGTGATCATATCTTAGACACCTTAAATACGCTTTCTACTGAGATACCTTTATCTGGCCAAATTTTAAGGCAGCAGAGAACCATTTATCGCCCGTCAAGGTAATACCATGATGCTCTTGTTCCAAAGCAAAAATAAATAAAATTGTAATAAAAACAGGAAGAGCAGAATCCACTGTGTTGAAACGCTGATGCGATGTAAACACCAATTGCATGCAGTAGGTGGGAACAAGCCGTGATGCAATCGCGCTCTAACTACAGTGCCTCATGAGAAGAGGCGACTGTTAGAACGCTGCCGCCTACGGAGTCAGCACCTACTTAGGAAGCTCACCATATTTGAGGACCGGCCTAATGCCTCCACCCAATGGGGACACTGAGTGCACTGGGGCACTGAGCACACTGTCTGGGGTGCCTGCCTTGCTCAGGGGCATTTCAGCCATGGATTCTGAGAGAAGAGAAAGCATTGTTTCTTTACTACCCAACTCTACATTTCCTTCCAGTCCAGGGGATCAAAAAAGGAACCTTGGGCATCTGTGACCTAATGGTTAGAGCAGAGGGCTTAGGCTGAAAGATCATTGGTTCGATTCCAACGAGCGGCAGGAAAATTGTGAGCGGTGGGAGCGAAGGAACAGCACTGTCCTCCTCCTCAATCCACGGCTGAGGTGCTCTTGAGCAAGGCACTGAACTCACAACTGCTCCCTGGGCGCCATTTGTTCACATCGTCAAATCATTTCACATTTAAACCGTTCACTCCGAAGCCCACTTCTCTAACATTTACGTGACGGGGATACTTTGGGAATAAAGCCAAGGTGAATTCACAAAAGTTAGCTTTAAGAAAACATAACGTTCCCAAACATTTGATGGTCAGAGAACATTCCTCCAACTCTCTTTGAAGGATGTGTGCAGAGGACAGTATCCCCCCCACGAACAGAACTCAGGGCCGATCCTGTTGGGTTCAGCGTCTGTTTGGGTTTTGTGTAAATGTGGACCGAGGCCATGTTACTGGCTCTGCGAGGATATAATAAAAATCAATTAGAACGGAGATTGATTAGTTCAGCCTTGCGGAAGAGGAGGCAACCACACGCCCAAACAGAAGAGAGAGGGGAGACACTGACGGAGACGGAGAGAAAGAGGAAGGAGTTACGGAGGGGAAAATAACCTTCTTCATTAAAGCTGTTTGACAGCTTCAAAGCATAGAGAGAAAACCAAGTGTCCCTTCAGGCTTCCCCTCCGGCCAGATATGAATCGATTAAAACGTGGCATTACTCATGGCCGCCCAGGCCTGCGCTGGACTGAGTTGATTCAGAATCTATTTCCGGCCGGTGTCAGTGCAGTGTGTTAATTACATCCACGCCAGGATGAGCTCGAGTGACGTTTCTGCAGTGGCTGCATTGTTATTGCAGCTTTCGGCTCTTAAGTGATGGCTTTATGTTAATTACAAAGCTCATTAGTGAGGTTCACACACCGTACCTTGGCTACCAGGGCATACACACACAAACAAACTTGTATCTGTTAATTGTGGGGACATTACACAGACTTGAAGTCAGTTTGTGGAACCTTTAATCAATTATTACTAGCTTAACCCTAACCTTAAAGCAACACTAGGTAGTATTTCTACGCTACAATTACAGCTTCAAATTTACTGTGGTGGTCATCTGAGCTGTAATAGGGAGAACAGAGCCTCTGCTATTGCTACTCTGGGCTCAGCACTGCAGAAACTGCACTATGTAAATGTTGTAGGAGGGTCGAAAAACACACCCTTTCCTCCCCAATCCCTCCCCCTTGATTTCAGGCCAGTGCTGTAAAAGGGAAAATCCACTTCTGGGACCAATTGGAATGGTGTTATTTATCCGCAACATTCCAACATTCTTGGAAGAGCAGTGGACACTCTCTGCTCATAGCCCTCCTTTCAGAAGCAGCCGCCTCCTCCAAATGCCCATCTTCAGCTCCAGGAATCAACAAGCCTAGTTCTTATAACGATTTTTAGAAATACCTTTGACATAAGCTTATAATCTTTTAATAAGATTAGAGTAAAATATTCATTGGACCACATCCCACACTGCATTGGCAAGAGTGCCCAGCAACAACGTCCATCCACAGTGTCCTTCAACAGCATCAACAGGCAACATTGATCAGGGAGAAATAATAGCATCCGGGTCAGCAACAACACTGGACAACATCTGGCAACAGGGTCCAGTCACAAAGCATGGCAACTGTGACCAGAATTTGAATTCAATTGCAATGTCTAGCAACAGCATCTAACAGTGCTTCTCAGCAACAGAGTCATTGTCCAGCAACAGAATTTGGCAACAGTGTCCAGTGTCTAAATGTGGTCTAACAGCAGCAGAGTCTGGCAACAGTGTCCAACAACAGAATCTGGAGACAGTGTTCAGAAACTGTGATGGGCAAAAGACTCAGGCAACAGTATCTGGCAACAGTGTCCAGCAGCAGAGTCTGGCCAGTCACCTGCATCCTTTAACAGTGTCTGGCAACAGTGGACGGCCACAGTGTGTAGCTACAGAATCTGGCAACGGTGTCCAGGACAGTGTCAGGCAAAAGCGTCCAGCCACAGTTTAGCAACTGTGTCCAGCAACGGTGTCTAGGAATTCTGTCCAGTAACAGTGTTCACTAACTGTAGCAACAACAATGACCAGCGCGAGTGTCCAGCAACAGCAAAGATGACAGTGACCAGCGCGAGTGTCCAGCAACAGCACCTGACAACAGTGACCAGCGCGAGTGTCAAGAAACAGCACCTGACAACAGCGACCGGCGCGAGTGTCCAGAAACAGCACCTGATAACAGTGACCGGCGCGAGTGTCCAGAAACAGCACCTGACAACAGCGAACGGTGCGAGTGTCCAGAAACAGCACCTGACAACAGCGACCAGCGCGAGTGTCCAGAAACAGCACCTGACAACAGTGACCAGCGCGAGTGTCCAGCAACAGCACCTGACAACAATGACCAGCGCGAGTGTCCAGCAACAGCACCTGACAACAGTGACCAGCGCGAGTGTCCAGCAACAGCACCGGACAATAGTGACGAGAGTGAGTGTCCAGAAACAGCACCTGACAACAGTGACGAGCGCGAGGATCCAGCAACAGCACCTGACAACAATGACCAGCGCGAGTGTCCAGCAACAGCACCGGACAATAGTGACGAGAGCGAGTGTCCAGAAACAGCACCTGACAACAGTGACCAGCGCGAGTGTCCAGAAACAGCACCTGACAACAGTGACCAGCGCGAGTGTCCAGAAACAGCACCTGACAACAGTGACCAGCGCGAGTGTCCAGAAACAGCATTGTCAGGCAACAGACTTTGGGCACTAGTGTCCAGCAAATGTGCCCAATAACAGCGTCCTCCGATAGAGTCTAGAAACCATGCCCAGCAACAGCATCCAGTATTGTTCAGCAGAAGTGTCCAGCAAGAGCATTCGGAAACACCACTGTAGCAGCTGGCAAACACTCACAGTAACAGAGTCCAGCCACAGCACTTGGCAACGGTGTCTGGACATAGCACCGGTCAGCAGTGTTTATGTAGAATTACTTCCATTTGGAAGAACAGCACATGTGATTTGACCAGTGTTACATGACAGGTGTATGTGTGTGTGTGTGTGTGTGTGTGTGTGTGTGTGTGATAGACAGAGGGAACAGTGAGATGGGCTGTAATTACAGGGTGAATGCTGTAATGCGTGCAGTGAGAGGCCAGTGAAACTAATCAGCTACGCTTCTCTGACCTTCAGCTACACACCGACCAACCAGCTGTAACGCATCTCTTTTTTCATCTCTCTCTCTCTCTCCCTCTCTCTGTCTCTGTCTCTCTCTCTCACTCTGTGTTTCCAGAGCTGCAGGAGGTGTGAATGAGGACAATGGGAGAGAACCAGCACTCTCTTCAATCTGTGAGATTGACTTCAGACTCAATCCATGCCTGGACAGGAATCAAGACGAGAGAGAGAGAGAGAGAGAGAGAGAGAGAGACCACTTATCCAGCTGGACTCACTGAGTCACAATCCAACTACCGACATATGTGTTTGGAATATGGGAGGAAACCAAAGCACTCAAGAGGGAACCCATGCCGACACAAGGAAAATACACCAGGCAAGGCTTGAACCCACAACCCCAGGGCCCTGGAGCTGTCTGACAAGGACTTGCTTAGCGCATCTGACGCCTGCTGTTCAGTAAAGTGTAAAGGCATGACTCTGCGTCAAACCTACGCTGTAAGAAACACGTAAGTCCCACTCCTCAGAAATGTGACTACACATCCCATCAATGATTAGTCCGCAGTCTGACAAACACGGGAACTCCTCTTCTCCACACAACAGAGACTGCAGACAGCAGCAAATCCACAGTGAGAGGTTTCCTCAGACATTGGTTTGGACGTCATGGAAAGAATAACAAGGTGAAACAAGGGGGAAAAAAGTACAGACCCTATGAGCAGCAAACATAAGGGAAAAATGTTCTGGCTTGTATTGGTTTCTTTCTTGGCACTGCATTTAAACTATGCTCTGATTCACTAAGCACCCTACCCCCTAAATAATGCTTCTTCACTGATTTGGAAACTACTACTACTACAAAACTACACAGTGTAGAGTCGGCCCTGCTGTTACAGTTATACAGCCACACCAACGCACAATGTCTGTTGTTTACATTCAGGAGCTCTGCGTCTTTTAAGGTTGAACGGTGTGTTTGAGGAGAATAACCACTGTTGTTTGTTGGTGTCTGAACTGTACCTGAATTCCCACAGAAACTCATGTGTAACTCGAGCTGTTTAGTTTTGTAGCACTGTGATCTGAAACAGCAAAAATAAGTCAGTGTTACCCCCCTATGGAGCAGGAATAGAGCAACATCCTCATCTCGGTTGGTGCTTTTCAGCGTTTGGGGTCTCTCCGTTGTCTAAAAACCTCCAGATGGCGTTTCTCTGCCGTGAGCAGAGAGAGAGAAAGCCTAGCACCAGACCCAGACACTTTGTTTTTTTACCCATTTCGTAACACATTAGTGCTTCGTAAACACATTAGAGCGGTTTCCAGAGCAAACCCACTGCAGAGCAGCACATGGAGAGGAGACACACAGAGCTTATAAAAGTGTTTTTTGATTAAAATCATGAACATCGTCTTTAAAGACCTGACTGTATTACTTTTCCTCTGAACAGTCTTCTTCTCAGGCCTGGTCCCCGGCAGCTCCTCCACATAAAGTGTTGCGGATGAATGGAAATCATCCGACGGGGCTTCGTCTGGAACAGAGTGACGGCTGGCAGGAATGTGACAAAAAATGTCAGTGCAGTCTCACAGGGCTATGTATGGAGAGGCAGGACAATCAGAGCAGGACGGGGGGATATTACAGACAGGGAACACAGCAGGGGAGTCACGCTGCAGTAATTAATGTGTATCTAAATCAATAGCATGTCTAATCCAGTGAAGAGTGGTGTGAGGGATGAGAGGAGATCTCCCACCCACACGCAGCCCTCTTCACCCCTCTGCTTTTAATAGATTCCCCTCTCCCATTGTGACGGAGGCAGTGATAAGAAGACGAAGAGCTGAACGATAGCAAAACCAAACATTTATGCTGCTGTTTGGCTGCGTCAACAGCGTACGTCACGTACACAGTGATGTTACTTTCCCCATTCGACTAGCAACTAGATTCAATTTATATATTATTATACAAATAATAATACAGAGAAAAAGAAACTTCTGAACCAACACACATTGATTAAATGGTCTTTTAGGCCGCCTTTTAAAAAATAAATACATTTCCAGATTAAAGTTGTAATATTTTGAGAATGAAGTCAATGTTATTTTGAGGTTAATGTTGTAATATTTTGAGCATTAAGTTATTAAGTGACCAGACTCCGTGCATCCAAAAACATCACTGATGTTCTTCAGGGCTGCAGTGGGGTTTTGCTCATAGAATTTTCATTAAAATTTTTAATAACTGGAATACTGTGGGTTTCCTCTATATTAGTGTTTGTTTTTGTTTTTTTATCACCTTTATAACACTTTCAAAATGAGATGCTGTTGTATAATCCACAGTGACATTCTCTAAATAACATGAATTTATTTTTAATATCTTGTACTTTTATTTGAACCACGTTGCCCGTAAACACTGCTGTATGCATAAAATACATTAAAATCGAGTATTTTGTATTTTATTATTATGATTTTTAGTACTTTTAATCCTGAGAAGTAAGGAGCCTCATCATCCCCTCTTCCTGCATCCCTCAGTAAACCCCCTTCACTCCCCTTGACTCCAACATGGCACCGATTTGAATGCCAGAGCAGTCCAGATTCTTATCCCCAGCCCTCTTTTAGGCCAGGCTATGTCCGTGCTTGTCTCAGCTCTGCCACAGTTCTGTGTTGCAATTAGCAACAGTTCCACTTCCGTGATTTTGGTTGATTTTCTTATCACTGAAAGGCCAAACAAAATTATACCAGAGAGGATCTTTCAGCCTGAGATCCTTCAGGAGTTTCCTCAAAGCTCTGATAACACAGCGCTATTTTCTCAGGTAAATTATTTCAAGTTCAAAGAAAGGTTAAAGTAAATTGAATGAGAGCAGATCACTATTCAGGCCTATTTTATTTTCAGACATTTGGCAAGAAAGAACACTTTACTCTGAGAACTGATTGGACCACAGTGTAGAACAAAACAAATGGTCCACCAGTGGTCTGGCTGAATGATGAATGGGGCAGAGGGGGATGGAGAAGACTCAGGATACATCTTGCATAGTGTATTATCTACAGTCTGTGATAGTACATTTATACTGTGGGGCTATAGGTTAGGTGTTTCTGATAAAGTGGCCAGTGACTGACAGTAGAAGTGGGGTGTTTCTGATAAAGTGGCCAGTGTTCGTCAGTAGAAGGAGGTGTTTCTGATAAAGTGGCCAGTGTGTGTCAGTAGAGAGGGGGGGTGTTTCTGATAAAGTGACCAGTGAGTGTCAGTAGAGGGGGGTGTTTCTGATAAAGTGGCCAGTGAGTGTCAGTAGAGGGGGGGTGTTTCCGATAAAGTGGCCAGTGAGTGTCAGTAGAAGTGGGGTGTTTCTGATAAAATGGCCAGTGAGTGTCAGTGGAGGGAGGTGTTTCTGATAAAGTGGCCAGTGTGTCAGTAGAAGTGGGGTGTTTCTGATAAAGTGGCCAGTGTGTCAGTAGAAGTGGGGTGTTTCTGATAAAGTGGCCAATGAGTGTCAGTAGAAGTGGGGTGTTTCTGATAAAATGGCCAGTGTGTGTCAGTAGAGGGGGGTGTTTCTGATAAAGTGGCCAGTGAGTGTCAATGGAAGCAAAACAAATACTAGATAGATATATAGATAGATACTTTATTGATCCCCAGGGGAAATTCAAGATGTATACAATACTTGTATCTCACGTGATGCAGCTCTCTGCGACATCGGACTCAGAAAGAGCAACCACATTTTTCGGAGTTGTCATCCGTATATTTTCCGTCAGATTCTGAAATGTCAGCAAGTTTTTCCGCTCTTTAAAATATCATGCCGTGTTGTATCGTCAGAGGAGGTCATGGCAGTGCTAGCATGTATTGCCTAATCCCGTATCTCTAAAGTTTAGCTCATTTGCTGTTATTCTGAAATGGCAAGTTGTTGCATGTCTATTTTCCTTGGAGTTGATGAGAGCAGAGCAGAATATTAAACAGGACAAGACTCTGACATTTACAGTAAATGGAGCACATTTTCTCAGCAGTGATTACAACCGACACTGAGCTCATAATAAAGACATGGCAGGGCTTATGGAAAGTGTTCACACTCGTACACATGGAGCAATTCATCTGAAATGAAGAGCATCAGGAGGTATTTTATCAGGATTTGCTGCACTAATAGCCTCTGATCTTTTGGGACTGTTCCAGCTGAATTCATGCATATGCAAAAAATTAAATAAAATAAAGTATCATTTCCAGGACTTGTACAAAGTGTACAAAATATTGTTCACTATTTATGGATATACACATTTATATCTGAGGCCTATCCAGCTTCAAAACTCAGGCTTAACCCTAGCCCTAAATCTAATGCTCCAAAGTATTATAAATATCAGGATGTTCTCTTGTGTAACATTAGATGCTTTCCAAAGCCTAGGCTGTGGCTGAGCTCAACTGCTTTTCTCGGTTGCTACATTACAGTAGGCTGTTCCAAACTGAAGGACCCTTTGTGTACAGCTTAGAAATGCAGCCTATGTTCTGAGCGATTCTGAGGACTCAGCAGATGTGTCCTTCATGGCCGTAAATTACCCAAAATTCTCTGCACATGTACAGCGTGTTAGAGAAAATAAACAAGACACGGCAAAACACCGATCTTCAGGAGTTTCAGGAGCAGAGTTTGTTTACCTTGTAAAGTGTGAAATAATTGATTAATTAAAGTTATTGTCTATAACCTATATAGGCAGATATTTCAGGTGACATCACGACGCACCCTTAGACCATTCCATTTGTGTGACCTAGGTTACAAAGTAACAGTCTTCATAGGACAGTTCAACCGAGGCCAGAGCCTAGACTTTGGAACGTAACTATTGTCCTATTTCAGTTGGTTAGTGTGGATTTAGTGAAACAGCACCACCAAAGGACAGGAGCTCTCTTACTGATCACAAAATGACTACAAATCACAACCAATCACAACACAGAAAGGTGTTTTCATGTGCAAACATTGGAACATATTTATGAGAATTTATTATCTACTGGTATATCTGATTAGCCAAAGTTTAGCAGTGGAAATGCAAGCAGAACCGAATGTCTGTGTCAAACTCAAACCCTTACTCTGGATGAACTGATTGATCAGAAGGTGTGTGTAGAAGTGTAGTGTTAATATTCTGTGATCTTGATGTTCCTGTAGCAGTCGTTATAATGCAGGTTTATTGAAGCGCCAGCTCCATGTTAGACTTTGGATCGGAGTCATGAAATTGTTCTGACAGCTGCAAAAGCCTCATTCACCACAGCAGCTACAGAATGGAAAATCCTGTTTGAAGCAGCGCAATCCGTAATTGCGTATGTTCGTTACAGTATAAATAGGGCTGTTGAGTCCTCATGGAGGAACGTCGCATCAAAGCAGCTACCTCCGCTCCAAAATAAAAACACTCATCTCAGTTCAAACCCAAGTCCTGAGACTGGCTTTCTCCCAGAAGACAGCTCATTTACAGACGTCAGACTCCAGCCCTCGTGTGAAGTCCACTGACTGTGATCAGGGATTATTTTATAAGTACAGGACAAAGTAAAATCCAGCTTTCATTACACTGGAGAAAACAGTCAGTCAGGAAGATTTCAAGGTTCAACTGTATTACAATGGGATTAGGACTAAGGTATAACAATGGAATACCAATACAACAAACAACAACAACACCATCATCAACAAAAATACCAACTGGATCTGAGTGACCATTAGACACCTACCTCACTTCAATCAGTTTTTTTTCCTTATTAGTATTTCTGTGTGAATATTTCCTTCATGAAACATATGTGACCTGCTTTGGTCAAGCCCCACAGCAGTGTTCTCCCCCAGTCTAAACACTTTTTAGTTCAGAAAATAACTCCAAAAAGCATTCACAAAATCTCCCGGCCCACAGTTACCAAGCTATATCCACCTGTCACGGGCAGATGAAATATGAGCCAAGTTTAGCAAGGTAATTATGAATCTATCACAATTTACAATCCTAAGATGCAAAATGAATGTGTATTTCATGGGCATCTGATGGTTAATCAATCACTTAATTCTGCCCATGGCCTCTTTATGAGAGATAAATTTCACTTCTGACGACATCTGTTCTCCTCCACACTGAACTAATTACAATGCCGTTTGTTTTTGATATCAGCTTTGGTCGATCACCACCGGTGCTCCAGGGTTACATTCATAAGCTTTTCACAATTGTGTGTGGTTAATAAATGCATATATACACGTCATACCTTAGATGTCTAATACATAACCAGTGCTATCACCAAGTTGAGTTTGAATTCCCTCCGTACACCAGAGCCAAAATTCTCAACTTGCAATGTGGAGAAAGTAGAAATATCATATCGAAATACAAATTATTTGCTTGTTTTAATTTAACTAATACTTACCTCGCTTACACAGCTACCCTCAATTGCCATTTTTAAGTCTTCAATGTCCAATGTTCTCTATGTAGATCACATAAATATCTCTTCAACAAAGATGCAAGTCTGGTCTTGTATGAGTGGAAATCACCGTCTAGCAGATTTCTCAAGATACACACTGAGTGTACAGACTTTGCTTGAGAGACAGTGGTCATAGTTATATGTATATTTCTGAGTGAAAATAAGGAAAGAAGTAAAATGTGGTCTATGTGAAAGTTAGGACACATTCCAAGCATGTCCAAATTCCTAGACAGCTGCCTTATTTTGCACTATATACAGAGACAGCTGTCTACATAATCAGCATTCCAACCCACACAGCCTCCACAGCCTTGTAAATAGGATTACAGGAATGTCAGTAATTGTTGCCTTCACTTTGTGTGACTAGAGTTTACTCCCCTCAGCTCACAACCAGTTAAGGGAATAAGGCATGGATTGTGCCCCTGTGTTTTTATCACTATGTTAATCATGTTGGCTTGGGTGGAACAGAGAGATGGACAGAGCTACGCAGATCAGCGTAAATGTCTCTGCAACATCTTAACGAACAAAACACAGTAAATTGAAAAAGTGACATTTAAGTCCAGACCACAGCAGAGTTCATAAGAATTAGACAATGTTTGAAGCTGGTGAGAGGTTGACGTCGCTGGTACAGTCTTGGTTTCTGGTCCTGCTGATGTAATTTTTGTCATTTTCTGAAGAGAACCCATTAAATAATCTGCAAGAACAGACCCAGTCCCACTGATACACGATGGAAATGGAATGTAAATCTAATTAATGACATAACTATGGAATTAATGGTGTCATTATTTAATTACACAGTAGAACAGCAACAGAACTAAGATAACTTCAGCCTGCAAAGGGTTAATTCGGGTTAATGTAATTTATAATAAAGTCTCAGTCTTACTCTGTAGTAGTCTGTGCTCTAGATGTCTTTGGACATGCTGAAGTCAAGGTTTTAAGGTTTATTTGAAGTTGTCATTTATTAAAAATGTAAATCTAAATAAAAGGGCCATTTTCAATGTGCAGTTATTTTAAGGTAGTAGTCAAAAAGTAGTCGTTTTAAGGTTTTATTGTTGATTTGAAGCAGTCATTTATTTACGATGAAAGTCTAATGTCTAAAAGTCTAAAAAGTTTGTTTAAGGTGGAAAGTTTTTAAGGTGGCAGTCAAAACATATTGGTAGTCTTTACAGTTTTAAGGTTTATTTGAAGTGTCATTTATATAATCTAAATAAAATTTGGAATTTTTTAATGTGGCAGACACAATATATTGAGAGTATTTTATGGTAGTATTCGACTGAATGTTCTACTACTTTAACATCATGGCTACCAAGCAGTATATAAGCTAACATTGCAGATACAAAGTTCATTCACAAACATTCCCCCTTTGGTTTATAATAAAGTCTTAGACTTACTCTGTAGTAGTCGGTGCTATATATGTCTCTGGACATGCCGAAGTCTCCAATCTTGACCAGCAGGCCGTTTCCCACAAGGCAGTTCCGGGTTGCCAGGTCTCTGTGTACAAAGTGCTGGGACGCCAGATACACCATCCCTGCGGCGATCTGAGTGGCTATGTGCAACATCTGGGACAGGCCCAGCTCCCCATTGGTCTGCAGCGGCTGCCCATCAACCAGGATCATAGCATCAGGACCATGAGCTCTGTCAACAGATCAGAATTGAAAGTGTTGAAACCAGAAACCAGATGGCATAAAAGAGTGAACCTGTGAGTGAAACATGAAAGAGGACACTGTGTCTGTTTATGGTGAAAGTCCCACCCTTCAATAGAAAGAGACAATGATGAGTAATACGTGATTTGCTGTGCATTGTTTTACCCCAAAACCTCAAATCTTTATGCATAGGCTTCAGATTCTACCAGAGTTTTCAAATCTGTTTCTGAAGTATTATAGTGGCTTATTTTCTTGGAATTTATAGGTCTGTCCTCACTCACAAAGGTGCAGGCCTGGTCTTGTATGAGTGGAAATCACTGTCTAGCAGATTTATCAAAATGCACACAAACTGTACAGACTTTGCTTGAAGATCAGTGATCATAGTTATATGTGTATTTCTGAGTGAAAATAAGAAAAGGAATATAATGTGGTCTATGTGAAAATTAGGAAACACTTCAAGCATGTCCAAATTCCTGGACAGCTGCCTTGTTTTGCGCTATATACAGAGACAGTGGTCTAAATAATCAGCATTCCAACCCTTGTAAATACAGAAATGTCAGTCATTATTGCCATCACTTCGTGTGTCTAGAGTTTACTCCCCTCAGCTCACAACTAGCTCAGGGTTTAAGGCATGGATGTGTTCCTGTGATTTTGTCACTATGTTAATCATCTTTGCTTGGGTGCAACAGAGAGATGGACAGTGATGGGTACGACTCCACAATTTATAAATATGGATGAGGTAAACAGTCCTTTAAACCAGCAGTGCACAACTCCAGTCCTGGAGGGTCGTTTTTCCAGCAAAGTTTGTTAGCTGCCCTTCTCAAGCCTCCTCACTAGAGACTGGTCCTCCAGGACTGGAGCTGTGCACTTCTGCTGTAAACAATCAGCTAAAATCATACAGTAAACAATTTCAGGTGTCAAACTTAAAATCACTTCGTGCTGCCTCAGTTGCCGAGGGACAATCTGATTACTCGTATAAAATGATGTCAATGTAAGGTACCTTAGTAGGAGCATGTTTCAGATCTCTGATCTTTACGTATTCTGATTAACTCCATTTCAGGAGTATAATACGTATAAGAGTAAGCATAATATTTATTTGCACAGCAATTTTTGTGAGTAAATGCAGCTCAAAATGCTTTGCAGAATTTTGAAAAGGCAAATATTAGAAAATGTAAAAGAGTCAACTGCATAATCACAATTAAAAACATTATTTTAAATGAATGTTCATAAAATAAATATTGTAAATAAACATGGAAAATGCTTTTCTGAAGAATATAAGTAATAACAATGAGAAATCTTAATGTTAATTGAATGTAAACTTACTAAAATTACCCTAGAGAAATGCTGATTTAAAAGGTGAAGGTTAAATATGTATATTTCGATGGAAAATACTCTTTATATAAAGACAACTTGGAATTGGGGCACGTTTTTCCCTCGTTTTTCGCGGGTGGTTTTGGAATTTTCACGAACTAGAGGAAAGATATTTTTTTAATGTATTCAACAAGTATTTGGACTTTTAAAACCCTCCCTGTGCTGTTAACAACCACCCTCTGCATTAAACAGTTCTACAATGTTAATTTCTTTAATAGAGTCATTCCTAAGCTGTGATTTAGCGTCAGTAAATTTCACTCGGATGTGGACGTGAACAACACGTGTACTGTACGTAAGAAACACTTGTAAATGATATATTGTGTCACCTACAGGCCCAGTCTAATACATGTAAATATTAATAAAAAAAATACTTTTAATTTATATATAGCGGCTATAAGCCCCCTCGAAAAAACCCGCGAAGTAGCGAATCCGCGAGAGATGAACCGCGAAGTAGCGAGGGATCACTGTACAGATTTTCCCCTGAACTGTTGACCTTAGCAAAGACATGGACTCTTGCAATGATCGTCAAATAAAGTTTAATCTCTTTAGAGGATGCATTCAATCTTTTCAGCTGGAAAATCAACAGAGCGTAACCTTGGACCAGAGCCGTTGGAGCCCTTGCGTATCGACACCTATCTGAGGTAAAGATGTTGCTCTTCCCCGAGGCGTCTCCGCAGAGCTGCTTACTGAGAGAGTGCTCAGTCTGAACCGGCTGAATCGGTGCCTGCTCATAATGAGCAAAGACAAAATATGCTAATGCTAATGGCATTAGCATTCCCATGGCCTATATTTCAGCCTCCCACCCCCAAACCCTCCATCCTCCTCCATCAACACAAAGCAGCAGTGCACTCACTGCCAAGGCAACAGCATGCAGTGACTCAGGAAAGGAGCAGGAGGGAGGGGGGGAAGATGGGATGAATGTGATTCTCTTTTCTCGGAGGAGAGCGAGTGTGTGTTATCCAGTGTCTATCAGGACACGGTGTCATCACGCATTTGGCGCTTTTGTAGTAACATGTTATCCCTCTTAATCCAGCCAGCAGGAAATAGAAGGCAATTCTCACTCCTGGGACGGAGCCTTGTCAGAAGCGATGTGCGCAGTGTATCCACCTCTTATTCCGTGTACAATTCCTCCACAAAAAGGTTGTTACCCATCCATCACGCTGCGATAGCTAGCGCCGTGGCAGTATTACACAAGGACGGCAGGAAATGAAAGGAGCTGGATCTCATCTCACCCCCGTACCTTTTAATACAAGTCTTAGGGCCATGGCCTGTGTCACATTTTTATAAAAGCCATTTAAATATTAAAATTAAAAGCGAAGAGTTATGTCTTCATTAGGACGTGAAAAACAATCCTAGGGTCTAGTGCTAGGAACTTGCCCAAGAGGATCCACCCCTGTCCAGTGCTGTGAAAGAGACAGAGAGTGTTGAATGGAGTGGTGTTCTGTGTCGTCCTTGAGTGTGTAGAAAGGTGTTATAAATAAATGTGTGTATTTAGTCTCAGTTCAGGACTGTTCTGTGTTCTAAGCTGCAGTGGTGTGTTTCTCCGTGTCCTGCTGTGTTTTCTGTTTTTGAATCCAAGCCTTGCTCTGCACACATTAAAGTCCTGAGGTCTCCAGCCTTCAGAGAAAGTGATACTGTGGTCAGCTGAACTGGAATTAAACAGTAGGGTACAGCAGCGTCAGACACAGTCTCGGACCCGCACTGATTCACGACCGAACTCTTTTGATGGAGTGTCACAGTACTGCACACACTTTCACTGGAAATCAAGCAAGAGCCCTTTCTGCTCCAGTGATCTTTCCCTAAATGTCATACAGTTCTCAAGTGAGCGTGCAAAGACCAGTTTTCTGCACTCTCTCTCTCTCTCTCTCTCTCACACACACAATCACCAGAATATCCTGAACTCAGTGTTCCTCAAAGCCCTTAATCTTTTTTTCATCCTGTCTGCAGACGTGTCTGATATGTTTTATATGTCAGGAGAACCTTTGAAGAACACACATCAGATCCTTCACCTATGTTCTCACATCTCCGCTGATGTTACAGACGAGGGAACTCTCAGGTTAAAGACCTACACTGTTTGCCTCTCTGCTCTGCTGTTCAGACACACTCCTGACGTCTGCTGACGCTCATTTGTTCTCGGTTCCTCCTACCAACTTACGCTGGGAGACTTTAGCATCACAGTTAATGTCACGGAACTATCCCCCTGCGTCTTCGTCTCTGCCCGTCACCCTGCACCTTTAAGAAGCATTTAAAAACTTTTCCTTATCGGACGTTTTGCCTCACTGCTTTGTTGTTTTATCACTGTTGTAGTTGTCCTTTACTTTTTTTTTTGTACTGTACTCTTATCAAGTTTCAAACTATAATTTTATTTTCTTTATGATCCTCACTGCTTTCTTTTTTTATTGTTGAATCGCAACATGTCCATGAGCATCTGGAAACGCTTTTAAATAAAATTCATTCATTCAGGGAACACACCCTGGAGGGTGCGACAGTCCTTCACAGGGCGACACACACTCACACATTCACACCTACGGACACTTTTGAGTCACCAATCCACCCGGAGGAAACCCACGCAGACACATGGAGAACACACCACACTCCTCACAGACAGTCACCTGGAGGAAACCCATGCAGACACAGGGAGAACACACCACACTCCTCACAGACAGTCGCCCGGAGGAAACCCATGCAGACACAGGGAGAACACACCACACTCCTCATAGGCAGTCACCTGGAGGAAACCCACGCAGACACAGAGAGAACACACCACACTCCTCACAGACAGTCACCTGGAGGAAACCCATGCAGACACAGGGAGAACACACCACACTCCTCACAGACAGTCGCCCGGAGGAAACCCATGCAGACACAGGGAGAACACACCACACTCCTCATAGGCAGTCACCCGGAGGAAACCCACGCAGACACAGGGAGAACACACCACACTCCTCACAGACAGTCACCCGGAGGAAACCCACGCCGGCACAGAGAGAACACACCACACTCTTCAGAGACAGTCACCCGGAGCGGGACTCGAACCCACACCCTCCAGGTCCCTGGAGCTGTGACAGAGACACTACCTGCTGCTCCACCATGCCGCCCCTTTTAAATAACATAATGTGGAAGTAAGGGCTACCTTACTTACATTCATCCATTCATTCATTGACATTATATAACTGCTTCATCCAATCAGGATTGCTGTTGGTTCAGAGCACAGCCAGAATCACTGTGCGCAAGGCAGGAACACAACCTGGACAGAGCACCACACACTCACGCAGTCACTCTCACACACTCACACCTGCTCTGTGGGGGTCCTGCATGCTAAAGAACAGGGGGAAAAGGAGGGTAACAAAGTATGCAGAGCAACAGTAGAACTACAAAGTGGTCCTGTGTGGTCAGTGTAGTTTAGAGAGTGGACAGTGGTCAGTGTAGACTCTTAGTGAGAAGCAGAGTGTGTGTACCTGAGGAACTTGTTGAGGTCCCCATGTTTCATGTACTCAAACACCATGATTAGAGGGTCGCCGTCCACACACACGCCGTAAAACTTCACAATGTGTTCGTGCTGGAGGTTGGTCAGGAGCTCAGCTTCTCTCTGGAAGTCCTTCCTCGCGGCTAGCGTTGGGTCCTTCAGGGTCTGGAACAACAGTGACACACAAAATGGGGAGTTAGGGCATTGTGTGACTAGAGCATTAACCCTACAGCAACAAATTATAATTAAATATAAATAAAATTCTGCATTCTTTGTCTGTAAGCGCTTATTCAGTTCAGGGTCGTGGTGGGTCCGGAGTCTACCCGGAATCACTGGGCGCAAGTTTGGAACACACCCTGGAGTGGGCGCCAGTCCTTCACAGGGCAACACACACACATTCACTCACACACTCACACCTACGGACACTTTTGAGTCTCCAATCCACCTACCAACGTGTGTTTTTGGAGAGTGGAAGGAAACCGAAGCACCCGGAGGAAACCCATGCAGACACAGAGAGAACACAACACGCTCCTCACAGACAGTCACCCGGAGGAAACCCACGCAGACACAGGGAGAACACACCACACTCCTCACAGACAGTCACCCGGAGGAAACCCACGCAGACACAGGGAGAACACACCACACTCCTCACAGACAGTCACCCAGAGGAAACCCACGCAGACACAGGGAGAACACACCACACTCCTCACAGACAGTCACCCGGAGGAAACCCACGCAGACACAGGGAGAACACACCACACTCCTCACAGACAGTCACCCGGAGGAAACCCACGCAGACACAGGGAGAACACACCACACTCCTCACAGACAGTCACCCAGAGGAAACCCATGCAGAAACAGGGAGAGCACACCACACTCCTCACAGACAGTCACCCAGAGGAAACCCATGCAGAAACAGGGAGAGCACATCCAGTGGAGGTTTTATCCAGTAAATTGAAATCCAGTGCTGACAAATTTGGGTTTGGAAAAAAGGG